>NC_133120.1:93479446-93779813 GCF_033568475.1 Henckelia pumila | reverse complement strand
GTTCATACCTGAAAATAAAAGACATGTACATCGACAAAATGGAAATCAAAGGGAAGCCCGGATGAAAATCAAGCTGGAAAAAGTTGCAGAGATCGCAATGGACGGGAGACGAAGGAGAACGAAGGCTGGAAAGTTGATGGGTCAGAGGAGAGAGATTGAAATTTGGGCAATCACGGGTATTTATTGTTTTTCTCCAGTGGTAGTCCGGAACAATGCCAGTGTTTCGGGGTCAATTCTCCCAATTCACTACAGAATCATCGATATATATATACGCAAAAAATTGGAGTGGTCAATTTCTTGAAAATATATTATTTTTAAGTTAAAAATACTATTTTTATTATAAACAAATGTGGGATTTGATCGTCTTATGAATAAAGGAAAAAGATATATGATTCGCGCAAAACGAAATATTATGAATATCTTGTTATATAAGGATTGAATATCGATGAAATCTCAAATTTTTGAAACATAATTACGTGTATGGAGTGTGTTGCAAGAAAAAATTTATTAGATGGAAATTTCCAGTGAATGAAGCTTGCAATTTTCCAGCATTTAATTAATGATGCTGATGATGATTTATTCAATACTTAAATTCAACTAACCTTCTTTGAATAGCATATATGTTATATGACATGTAATTAACTCACACTACCTCTTATTCTACGGCCAAATTATATCAAAATAAAATTATTATTTTATATCTTATCAAAGTAAATTTTTACAAACACGTAACAAGTCGTGCAATGAAAAACTAGTGTATATATACATACATACACATCCATATATATGTATGTGATAGTGTATGTGTGTGTGTTATTTGTGCTATATAAACTATGACATGGTAAATCAAATTTGAGATGGACTTTTGTTTATATTTAGGTCTCAAAAATGATATAATATTTTCGGACTCTTTATTGACGGTTCAAGAAGTAATCAAGTCAGTAGAAGAATTTGGACTAGAGGGAGTGATAGCATTGGAGATTCGGACAATTGGATTCACATGGAAGAGATTATGATATTGTATTGAAGGATTATTTTTTTAATTTAATGGAATATGGTTTTCTTTTAAAAAAAATTCATTTTGCTTTTAAAAAAAATCCATTTATAAATAAAAGATAACAAATACGTGTTTCTTAGAAAATTACCTACAAAATTATTGTAGAAATTTTCATATGGGCCCGTGTCAAGTAATTCAAGTCCCGTAAGTTTTGAACCGTAGCATATTTAGCCCTCCCATGTGTATTTAATGTAACAAAAATTAATTTTTATTATTAATTGATCGGTTCACTTAATTCTTATATTATTGTTGTTGTTCTAATTAAACAATATTTATCCCAAAATTCAATACCAAATCTACACCCAATCAAATATACCAAACCCATTTTATATAAACGGAAATAAACTAAATCCATTAAACACTCAACCACCAACCATGAAGCATCCTCAAGTACGAAACATTTTTTCTTTCTTTTAATTTGTATAGAAAGCGATGTTCATCTCAAATTTGTTTATCATTATTTAATCAATTAATTACACCACTTTTTATTACTTTAATCCAATTACTACCATTTTTGCACACAAAATGATGCAAAATTTTCACCCATAATTTGTTTTTTTATGTCCCGAGAAAACTTAACTTGTTTGGCATATGTTCTTATTTCCTCGAATGTAATTCTAATGGTGTTGTGGGCCACTTCATATTTACTATTTTAATATCTTTGTATTTTTATGTATCGTCCTATCTTATGGTCTTACATACTACTAAATAATCGAATAATACTTAAGAAATTGAGTATTTGATAAATGATAGTGTTGAAATCACTATATATACTTTTTTGTAGATGATACTTACAAATATACACATAGTGCATTCACAAAATCAAATATTTTCGTTAAAAAAAAAAACACAGGGATGACAAAATGACTTATTTAGAAAAAAATCCAAACTAATAAAAAGAAATGGATGGATAAAATTGACTTATTTAGAAAAAAATCCAAAATAATAAATAGAAATGGATGGATATAGACACGCAAAAATATTGTAATTGCCGTTGTTAGTGTGAAGAGCTAGACTTAGTACTGGCCGGCAGTTGATTAATATGGTTTTACTATCTATTAATGAGTGGAAGAATGAGACACGGTCGGGGAAAAATAATAAGAGTGAATTGTCCTAAAATTCCTAATACCCTTTTTAAATTTATTATAACTCTCTAGCCAAAAAATTATTTACTATAACTCCCTAGGACCACAAAACTTGAATATTTTAATGTTTAATTCTTGTACTGGATTTATGCTAATCTATGCTTGAAATCTATAGGTTTTATGCTTAAAATTTAAAGGTTTTATGCTTGAATCTGAAGATTTTGTGCTCATTTGCAGTATAAAGAATTATCCGCAAAATGGTATCAAAGCTTTAAGTTAATTATTCAGACGTAATATTATTCGTTAATTCATGTTTTTCTTTGTTGAGGAGAAGATTCCTACAAAAGATGACTTCAAACGAAGGTTTGAATCAAGAGGATTTTATCCATATGAAATCGTATAAACAAGTTAATCTATTCACAATAGATTACTTACAACAGGTTGTGATTAATGCTCTTAATTTTGAAGAGATAAAGAAAAATGATTTTTAACTCTCAATTTTTAGAGATTACCCCAGATTCCTCTAAACTCTCCGGAGATCTTAGAGAAATTCAAAAGACGGTACAATATTACAGCAATCAGCTGTATGAAATACCTCGGCAAATTGATGAAATCCTTAAGAAACAAGAAGAAATTCTTGGAACTCTAAAGGATCTTCAAAATAAAATCATAAATCTAGAATACACTTCGGGTTCTAGAAAAGGAAATACAGGAGGAAGGTTACCACTCTCATTTGGTACCGAACCTTTGTTACATCAGAAAGGTAAAACCAAAATGGTTCAAAAACCTTTAACCAATGATGAAATGATGATTAATCTTATAAAAGCAGTATCAGAGAAAAACACTATCTGATGACTACTTTAGAAAGATTAAATCTCGAGGATCTACAAGATCTTGCGGATTCATTTGCGAATCTGAAAGTAGTAGATCTAAAAATGAATTTCCCTGAGGGTGAACAACCCATAGGAAATCCCCCAAGATATGTGGTTAAAACAGAAGAACCGCATAGTGAGTTCCAGGTTAGAGAAAATTCACATCCAGCAGAAACCAGATCAAGAAGGAGTAAAATCTCACTCCATCAAACTCTTTAGAACCAATAAATCCTTACGGGGTTATGTTAAACCTTGATGTTTTGGACTTCAAAAACAGAAAAGATCTTATAGATGATTGGACGTCAGCTATGAGAATAGCAGCAGGGACATTAGATCTCAATAAAGAAGGATTCATTAAACTTCTAGAAATGAGTCTAATGGGATCTGTTAAGATCGCATGGGAGATGACTATGCTAGAAACTAAGGAATCAATCTTAGCAGGAGAATCCCTCAGCGAGATTGGAGAAAGAATGGTCACCCTATTTAAAGAACAATTCATAGGGGTAGATTATTTCAATAATCAAGATACAGAGAAAAAGAGAAGATATACTCAAGCTCTTTATAGCCTCGAGTTACATGATATATGTTTAGTTGATGAATACATTATGTTATTCACTAAATACAGATGAATTCGGGAGTCGAGGAAAATATAGCTATTCAGCTATTTTTCGCAAAAATGCCAAGTCCCTGGAGAGAAATGTTGATCAAAGAATATGTTGCAGGTAATCTTGATACATTGGCAAGACATGCCTCCTTTTTGAAAGGAAAATTAGCAGAATGGTGCCATATGGCAGCATTACAGAAGAACTACAAGAAAATAAGGGGTATAGATAAGCGTACACCTTTGTGTTGTAGAGAAAATGATCTTCCAACAATCATTGGAAACAGATCACAGGGATTTAAAAGGAAGAAATTCAGAAATAATCTCTATAATAAAAGAATGAAAAGTTCTTGGAAACCAAGAACATTTTGGTCCAAACAAAAGGTCAGATCTTATAGATCGGGTAGAAGAAGTGGACCTACAAGAACATCCCCAACAACAGGCTTATCACAAAGCAGGGAAAAAACACCATCAAAAAGAACTTTCAGAAGAACTCATACAAGAGCAAGTGAAAGTTTCAAGGATTTCAACTGCTGGACATGTGGAGCAAGAGGACATATATCTACAAATTATCCAGAAAACGAGAAAAAAGGAGTTAAACTCTTTGAAGCAACACCAGATATGGATGATGCGGTCTTCTTTCAAGATCTAGTCCAAGTATATCAATTTGAGGATATTCCCTCAGATGAAAGCATATACGAAGAAGAGATATTGTTTAGTCGAGAAATTTCTGAGGATGAATTAGAATTAGAATCAGAGTAAAGAGGAAGTGTTTCGGCATGAAACACATGAAAGTTTGGCTGGGTTCTTTAGTCAAACCACGATATCTCATAATATGGTTCAAATGATTATGAGAGAAAATCCAACATTACAAAAGTACCAAAGATTTTCGGCAGGACAAGTTGAAAGAGTCTTAGGAAACCTAGGGCTAAGACAAAGAAGACATAATTTGATTTATAAGGTATCCAGAAGGGAAATGGCGATCCCTATGGAATTAACCGGTAATAAAATTGAGATGCAGTTAATTCCCTTTGAGGAAATTCGAGAGGAATTACAGAAATTAAAAGCAGAAGTAGCAAAGACAATATATTGGATTCATATTGGAGCAATCCAGATTATGATCAAAGTTACTTTTAAAGAGGAAATAGATTCACTCATAGATATCGTAGTATGCGATAAAAGAATGGAGAATATACAAGATGCGGTTCTAGGAACTATCTCGGGAAATTTGTGTGCAGGAAAAATTGTGGGAGTTATTTATCCAAGAATAGCCTACAATTTAGCTGATAGAGATTTTAGTCGAGCATTGACGTTGCATCAAAACTTCAAGGAAAAAAGACTAATGAAGGAAGGTAATAGGTCATATTCTATTACGTATCAAATTTCATATGCTCTTTCTAATACTCACCATTCTGAATTATTTATTAGAAATGAGTTCATTGAAATTCCAGAGATCTTTGGGAAAGTTGCTCAATTAATATACCCGGAAAGAATCGAGTTTCTTTTAATTCAGGAAACAGACATTCAAATTCAAGACAGACCTGCTCTATACAGAGACCTTAAAATAGAACCCCGAAGGTTATCTTTCCAAGAAGACAGAATGACAAGCAAGAGATGGGGCAAATCTCCTATTCAAGAAATTCCACCAGAAGAAAAAGAGTTTTCTATAATAGGAAAACTTAGATCTCCAGAAGGATGGAAAGAAGTGAAAATAGTATTCGAAATTACAAGTCATCGAAACCAGTTCCCTTGTAACTCGATTTACTATTTGGAACAACAGAAAAAAGAAACTTACCAAGGAGTGATAAATATTGGAGAATTGAAATTTCAAATATGGGGAATTTCAGGAAAAGAAATGGATCAGCTCATTCTTGGTCTAGAATTTCTGGAGGACCATAAACCATGAAAACGCCTTGAAAAGGGAATAGAGTTCATGGCAAAAGAAAATACTTGGAGGATTCAATAAGAATTCTACAAAATGGAAAACTAAGAGAATTGGATAAGGGACAATCCCTTAATTAGATTCGAAAAATCTGTTCACAAACAGAGGAAGAAGCAACTGCTGAAATTAATAAGTCATGAACATGATTTACTAGAACGCATTGAAGAAGTAGAAATGTGTAACCATACTCTACCTTCTGAGGCCTTAGAAAAACTAAAGGTAAATAGTCTTAATCGGATTACTGAATTACAACACAGTCTGTTAAAAATGGCGGGGCCATTTAGTAATCCCTTTAAAAAATGACAACAAGTCATTTTTCCATATACATTCCGATAGGGTTGTTGTATGAACAATATAAGGCTGAGTACTTTGCAGCTTATATTGACTCGGGAGCAGAAATTTGTACAGCAAAAAGAGGAGTCTTCCCTGAAGAATGTGAAAAAGAATTGCCAAAAATTGCTGGACGAGATTTCTCTCGAAGAATTTTAATTCTTTGCAAATGAATAAAACAAGTAGAGATCCTTATTGGAGGTGCAAGTCAAACACCTTGGTACAAGGTAGAAACACCACCAATCTATTTTCATGATACAGGAGCTGATATCCTGTTAGGAAATAACTTCTTACAAATGTTTAAGAAGTACACACAAGACAATGAGTCAAGAAAATTTATGTTCACTACAATTTGTGATCATAAAATTATAGTTCAAAGACTCAAGGTTGCTTTTTATCGACAATTGCCGATAATATTTCGCAGCCAGCGTGGTGATAAAGGACAACTTTTTCATCCAAAAATGAAAGATCCAAGAAAGTTTGGAGAAACCATGTTGAAAATAACAACAGAACAAGAACTCCAAACAGAGGATATGGAGCTTCTCAAGGTAACTCTAAATCACAGAGATATAGAGTTAGAAAATAAGGTATCCCTTGAAGATGTCAAAAAGAGACTCAAATAAAGTTACAACGAGCATCCTTTGGCATGGTGGGATAGAAATCAACTCAAAGTCAGTCTTACTCTAAAGGAAGGTAAAGAGTATGAATTCGTCAGATATAAGTCTGTCCCGATGAACATAACAGATTAAAAGGATATGAGAATGATTATCAATGATCATTTGGACCTTGGTTTAATCAAAGAAGAGTTTCACCATATAGCAGCCCAGGTTTTCTGGTTAGAAATCATGGTGAAATAAAAAGAGAGAAACCCAGGCTAGTTATTAACTACCAAGGTATTAATAAAATCCTCAAGTTTGATGGGTACTTCATACCAAGTAGATAACACCTAATTAGCTGTGTACGAAATGCTATAGTGTTCTCAAAATTTGATTGTAAGTCTGGATTTTACCAGATTCGAATGGAAGAAGGCAGTAAGAAATTCACAGCCTTCTCCACTCCACAAGGACACTATATTTGGGAAGTTATGCCTATGGGATTGGCTAATGCACCCTAGATATTTCAAAGAAAGACGGATAACCTTTTTAAAGATTATTTCAACTTTATGTTTGTTTATATTGATGATATTCTGATAGCATCAAAAAACATAGACGAACACGTTAAACACTTAGAGATTTTCTCTAAAATTTGTAAACAAGAAGGACTGGTCTTATCTGAAAAGAAAACAGTCATAGCAACAAGGAAAATTGAATTCCTTGGTATTGAGATTGATGAAACTGGAATAATTCTGCAACCCCATATTGTGGAAAATGTAAAGAATTTTTCAGATAAACTCAAAGACGTAAAACAACTCCAGAGATTTCTTGGAGTAGTTAATTTTGCAGGTATGTTCATTAACAACCTAGCAATGTACAGAAAGGTGTTCAGTCCTTTGTTAAAAAAGAATGCTAGGTTTATATGGACCGATGACCATACTAAAAGGGTAAACCAATTAAAAGAGATATGTAAGAATCTCCCAAAAATGGCTATACCCTTAGATAAGGATGATCTGGTATTATTTACGGATGCCAGTGACGATTGGTGGGCAGCAGTCCTTACCAAGATCACTCCAGATGGGGAAATACCATGCAGATACTGTAGCGGTCTTTTTTCAAAATCAGAGGCCATCAGATGGCATATCAACGAAAAGGAATTTTATGTAGTTAAAAGGGCTTTTGAAAAATAGACATTATTTTTACTTGCTAAAAAATTCACTCTGAAGGTTGATAACACCCAGGTAAAAGCTTTTCTAAGAAATAAAATTGAATCTAAACCTGAGAAAGCTAGGTTATTAAGATGGCAAGCATTATGTCAAAATTATATTTTTGATATTGTTATTATTAAATCTGATGAAAATATTCTTGCAGATTTCTTAACAAGAGATGGAAGGCAGTGACGTGGATTCCATCATGAAAATGCAGAGGCATCTCAGCCCTCAGGGAACACCTTGGGTTGCTTCAAACCGAGTTCAACCAGTTAGCCATTAATGTTGAAATGGTCGGCAGGTTACAACAAGCTGATCTGATCAAAGTATCTAATCGAATTACAGGATGTATGCAAGCTCAAACACAGCTATGGGCTGCTATTCAAGGGCCAATTGTGAAGGCTATAGAGAAACCATTGGTTTCTCATAAACAAGATATGATAAAACCATTGGTTTTACAAAAACAAGAAATACAACCACCGGTTGGGAAACAAGATGTTGAGGAAGCTAAAACTCAAGAAACAAGTGATAATCTATCATCAGCTTTTGATGATCTAGATGAAGCAACAATTGATGAGGATTCCTCATCAAGTCAACCCTCCGCCTCTGGGGTAAAAGAGGAAGAGATCAATCTTAGGCCCAACACTGACAAGGGCAAATCTAAGATCGATACTAACCCAACTATTATTTCTCCATTTCAGGTTTATCAACAAAGGTGGGAGAAATTAAGTACAAGAAGTGAAATTAACCCTAACACTTGTAGGGTTGATGTGGCAGGGATATATCCAAGGGTTTGGCTAAAAAACAATGTCAATCATAAGGATGTAAAGCTCTGGTATGAATTTGGAACCTTGGCCTCAGTTTATACAACGTCACCAAGCTTCCCTGAGATATCTCAGTTACCAAAATGGATTCAGGAAGCAGTCCAAGAAACATGGGCAAATAACGACCATTTGTCCAGAGGAGATGTGCTTGAGTTATACTTTTTCAGTGCAGCTCCGGAACCAACAGTGAAAGGATCACACGAACCCTTTCATTTCATCAAGCTAAGGAGACCTGATATAAATAGTCACAAATTTATCAAGGATCCTAAAACTGAAGAAATACCCTTAGTGTCCACTTTCGGAGAAAATGAGATCTCAACCAGAAGGACATGGGGTATTTGGGTCTGTCTTACTGAGATGGACAAAGTCAAGTTTTCATTTAAATTTTATCAGAATTCTGTGAATGGATCGTTCCTGTTAAACACAATGACAGGGAAAACTACAGCCTTTGCGGAAGAACTCTTTGAAAAGAAGAGAAATCTTTTGTGGAACAACAAGCTGCCAGGAATAAAGAAACTCGCCGAAAATTTTGTAACATGACTCATATTGGACGATGGTCAGAGAATATCTGCTCAGAATGCCCAAATCAGAAGAAGCCAGAATTTGGAAAAACCTTTAGACCCCGAACGGATCGAAAGGATTTTTTCGAGACAAGCAAAGGTGGACAAGGACCACTGAAGATGCGTTTTCACATGGGCCTACTTCAAAAGCAAAAGATGCCCCGACAACAATAAAGCAAACATGTGAGGATAATAAAGTCAAAAGAAAGTGTCAGGCATGTGATTCCTCCACTAGTAAAATATGCCATCAATAATGACATAAAAAATACAAGACAGTTGTCTCCTCCACTAGTAAAAGATGTCATCAATAATGGCATAAAGAAATACAAGACAACTGTAAGATTTCCTGAAGTTTCTCGGTAAAATGAGTGGAACCTCAGCTATAAATACAAGCGTTCAAGGAAGCTGAAGACATCGATCATTCCCTTCAGTTTTCTTACAAATAAATTGTTGTAATATTTTTCTTTCTATTGTATTAAGTTTTCTTTCATGTATTTCAAGAACAAAGCTACTATAAGTAGCTAAACAAGTTGTCTTCTCCTCTTCAAAGGAGTTGATTTATGTAATAATATTATGTATGAATAATTTCTTTAAAGCCTCTTGTTCTTTCATGCTCATATTTTATAATTAAATTTATATATCATACGTCTTAAGGTAGAAAACGAATTAAGGTTGTGCTGGGTGTCGTTGAAGGAGCTTGTGCAGAAACCATCTGTTGCGACTGCGTGGTTGGAGTGTGAGGAGCACTTCGTAAAACTCGGCAGGTATGACCCGATGACATTTTGGTCAAAGAGGTATTTGAATTTAATTCATCTTACGAAAGCATGTTGGACCCTAATTCGGAGTATATCGGCTGGAAACCTTGCGTAACTGATAGTCTTGCATGGGCGGGACTGTTTCGATATAGGTTAACAATGCCACGTACAAAGGATTAGTTACTAAATAATATTTAATTCAAAAATGGGGACCACTAGAGAGTTGAAATAAAAAAAATTGTGGTTAGGGAGTTAAAATAAAGATTGAAGGGTTGGTAGGGATTTTTAAATCATTTACCCAAATAATAATCTTTTCAACTATCAATCTTCTGGAAAAGTATTTTATTTTATTTTTCTAAATTGAAGTTCGATACATGCATTAATATTATCTCATATAAATACTATAATGTATACGAGCTATCTGTATTTCTATGTTTGTACACACAAAGAGTGTGTTTTTATATGATGAACACTCAATGTCAAGATTTCAAACAATCTATGTATTATGTTTTTATATGATGAACACTCAATGTCACGATTTCAAACAATTTGTGTATTGTTTTCAGTTTTATCTATTCCCCAATATTTAGTTTCCATCAGGAAAACTAAGAAGAGAATTTTTTTTTTTTTTTTTTACGAATGAGTTCACGAAGAGTTCGAACTGTCCTTTGGTTCCCAGGCTCTCGACAATTCCAAATGAGATAATTCATGGAGACCTAGGGCCAGACCCAATCTCCGTCCAGTTGAAAAATGATAACACGTTTGTTGGAATCTATCTATGTGAGTATCACTGAGATGACATCCATATACATTTAATAGATACATTTCATCTCAGCCGATACTCGTATAGATGTCCACAGTGTGTACCCAATTCTTAGCTTAGTATATGTAACTAAATTAGAATAATTGATATGGCACTAAGTAATTTCTTGAAGTGGGAGGTGTATATGTATAGTATAATAGAATGGAGTAAGATGCAAAGTAGTGTCTTTGGAAGGAGGTTTACTTGATGAACTAAACTGGCATTCCACGTGGAAAACAAAGTAAATAGCAATAAGTCGGCAAAGCATATTCTCTGCCGGCAAAGGAGATGAGAGGAGTAAAATAGTCGTGGACTCGTGGTGAAGACAAAATTGAAATTGATTAATTTCTCCGTTAATTCGATATTTATTCAGTATGCACCAAAAAATTTTAGCTTTTGGTTATCATGTTATTAAAAAAACTCGATTAATTAATTGAAAACGATATAAAATAAACGAGGCACATTCATATCCATTGACTAAGGCATTTTAAAACTTTCGAGCCATAATGTATTGGCATGTTGCAGTGCTACGAAACAGAATAAAAAGGTTCTGTTTTTTAATTGATGGATAAAGTTTTGAAACAGTCGTATGAAATAAACATGAACGTGAAAGTGACCTACTTTTTTTTTTTTTTTTTTTTGAAACAGAAAGTGACCTACTATTAGCGAGACTTATTTGGTAGACAGGGCCAGGTCAATTCACTTGACGGCCCCAAACCCATGACCCATCATGTAATAAATGAAAATAAGTCTACGAATTAAATTTTTTATGCAAAATAAATATTCACAACATCGTCTACTTTATTTAGAAATGCCAAACTCTCTGTGATTTACATAAGCCATTATTTTTCAGAATTAAACTGCATGGTCTTAGTTGTATGAGCAATTGGTTCCTCTATCTATTTAAGTACATGCAATTTTCATTGTATTTCACCTTAGTATATCTAAAATTTTGTTCCAACGTGTATTTTAGAAACGTGTTTAGTTTTTTATAATTAAAAATAATTAAAAGTATATGTTTGGATAATAATTTTTTTAAAAAGTTTATGATACTATTCGAAAAAATTACCCTCCCGAGTCTAATTTTAAGAGAATAATTGGGAGATGTTTTGTTTGACATTTTTTTAGTTGATTGTGATCTAGAGAGATGAATATAATATTAAGGTACTTAAGCATTCCTCGTGCTCTTTTTGACGACTTTGTTGTGTTGCACATGATTGTTGCAACTTGTTTCTATTACTTGTTGGTTTTACATTTTATTGTTGATTTTTTTAAGGCATTTTATTGTTGATTTTTGAAAACATGAATAAGTTATAAATTTTATACAAACACAATTATTTTATTTATTTAATTTTGCATTAACCGAGAAAAATGAAAATGAAAATCAAATCAAATGAATCGAACAAATTCATAAACCAACTTTTAAAATCTTTTATATATATATTTTTTTAAAATATAATTTAATAATTTTTTTAAGTATTCATCGAAACGAAACCTTATTATATTTGTATTGTTTAATTCCGACCTTGATTTACGGATTTTTCTCTCAGGGGAAAAAACCCAAAACTTGCACTTATAACAAACTTTTATAGGCCACTTATCGATGGCACTGTTCCAATACAGGCACCTAAACAATCGCTGCAACTGCAAGTAAGCAAGAAGCTAAAAAAATGTCGCACCAAAAAAAAAATCTCAGAAAGCATCCATCTTTTCTGGAAACAAAGACTAGGTAGCAAAACAACCTACAAACATGTCTGTAACAGACAACTCCAAACAAGAGACCTAAAATTATGCTATTTCCCACGGACACCAAGTAACACGGGGCAGCAGCATTTGCTGCAGTAGAGCATTGAAAGATCAAGAATCGAAGTAGCTGCAGAAATGGAAAAGTAAATAAACGAGACCTCGCCTGTTGACAAAATAGGTTGACAAAAAATGTGCAACGAGGGCTCACTGAGACACCAAATTTTCAGATGTGCAGAATCACACTAATGACTTAAAATTCAAAGGTTTTTCCTATTGACCAGCTTGAAGAGCTGAAGAAATCCAGTCTGAAGCAGTGGTTATGGTCTCTGAATCTAAATGCGTCGCAACAGTAAATGGAGTCACCACAACCTATTCCAAGATGAGAGGATTGATCACATACCATTGGACCCGTAAAACTCAAATATCATCAGAGAATCCAAAACAACTTAACGCATATAATAAGAAATATGTGTGTAATACCAAGGATGTAGATGTTATACTTACAAAACCATTTCCAAGTGCTCTAAAATCCATATCCTCGCTTTCTTCTATCAGCTGCTCATCATGCATCTGAAGATATTATCAGGTTTAATTAACGGAATAAAAACCATTTGGCAATTCTAAGAATTATAAATATACAATGAAAATCATTAGAGAACTATAACCAGTGAGTTACAATGCAAGCACTGAACAAATGTTCTTTAGCCGACTTTTTAGGTGTAATGAAGAATACCGATCTCATAAAATTGGATCAAAAGAACCAATTGTCTTAATTCTAACATTCTTGTCACACTTAGATTCATGTGCACACATCTGATGAGACCAAGAGAAAAACAACACGAGAATGAAACAGAGTCTTTAAAGAGAGTTGGAACTCTGCTTCAAGTTTGACTTTGGGTTTCTACTGTCAAATTCAATGATTTCTAACGGAAACCATGCCTTACATACGGACTCACAATCCTCTTTATTCTGATAAGGTTAGAATACATAAGCAACCCCCACTGAACCACCAAACAGCAAAGAAGCTTCATATTACACTGGAAACCAAAAGAAAAATGTAAGAAATACCTCCAGCCGAAAATGTTTCACTGTCCTTTTAAAATCAGATTTCCCTGCTGCACCAACTGATTCAACAACCTCAATATCCTTTTTTTGGGTGGTCAGACGGCGAGCAGCACCCTGAAAAGGAATATAAAGATCATAAAACTTGTACTAATGAATGCCTTGAGAACAAAGACACACTTGATGTGACATGTCTATAAATGGCTAAATACTCCCATAAAAGAGATACTTACGGCAGCAGAAGCATCACGACCGAGCTGTGCAAACTGCATGCCCAGGCCTGGTGGCCCGCCCATGAAGCGTGAAGAAGCCTGATTCTTGGTGGCTGAAATGGCTTTCCAGCTAAAAGTAGACCTCCAAAGACTTCTCTTGGCAACCTTGAATCCCTGTGAAAAGATTTGTCCTCAGTCAGATGATCTAACTAAATGAACTAAGCTGATAGTTATCCAGTTACTTCCACATCTATCTTCAAAAGCATAATAATAGCATTACACACAAAAAAAGGTTCCATCAATAGAGAACCACTGCAATAAATGACATCATAGAAACAGACCTTGTTTTCCAGCGGCGATGTTGGAATTTCCAAGTTCAGTGAGAAACCTTTAACAAAAACCCCCTTCTCTATGTCTCGGATTGCTGCATTTATTATCGGTAAGCACACGGTGGCCGCATCCATGAAGTCATTTTCTTGACTCACATCCTTTTTCCTGCCATAAATCTCATAGCCAACTTATCAGATACATCCATACTCATATAACATAGTAGAGAAGTAGAGAAAAGGTCTATCAGCATACCAGTTCAGGGATATTGAAATGGACGGTACATCATTCAATATTGCCTCTGTAGCTCCAGCAACAACACCAGAATGAAACCTATATGTAATGGAATCATCCTTACAGGTCAGTGCTTCCAAAAATCAATTCAAACTCCAAAGATAAAACTCATCAATTACAAAAATCATAGGCAACATAAATTACAACATACATGTGGTGACCACAGCTGGAACCTTTGTTAATACCACTTATCACCTAAATATGAATCAATGTAAAGAACATCAAAACAGCACCAAAAACAACAAGACTTCCATAGACAAAGCATGAAACACATACCAACAGAGGCTTGGACCATGAAAATAGTGCACCGGACAGCGCTAATGATACACAATCCGCAGGAGTCCCTGAAAGTTGCACAGAGCAAACAGCATTTACTCCACATTAATCCACTTATATAGAGCTCATGTAGGATCTCAAATAACTCCTTAACATCCAACCCATTAATAATTTCACAGCAACGGGGATACGCTTGAATTTTTTCCCATTATAGATGGACATGGACCACTACGACGCTACCCCTACTGGGTCCATCCAGCTAAAATCAAACCCATACATTAACAGCAAATATCAAAGAGAAAGACGCGGTTGTACCAGAAATTTCATAAGCAACGGCACCGTTAACTTCCACCGACACCACCTCGACTGTCTCCTTCGATGACAAGGCATGCCCTGACGAAGATTTGTCCCTGGAAACCCATCACCACCAGAAAATCAGCAATAAAAAAAAGAAAGAAAACATGCCCAAATCTCAGAATGAGAAGGTGAATTACGACTGCGGAGCGCAAACATGAACACTGTACAATCCCAGACGGACAATGGAATCCACCAAAGAACGAAGACCGGGTGATTCAAGACCATCGCTGTTGGTGAGCAATATGACAGGCTTGGACCCATCATCGCAACCATTACCAGAAGAAGAGGGATGAGCCGAATCATCGTCACGGTTGCTGGGCTCCGACGATTCATTGTCACCATCGTTCCCACTCATTTTCTTGCGGTTGGAGAGCACGTCCTGCAGATTGGACACTAACTCAAGTGGCAGCTGGTTGCTCATTTCAGGAAGAATCAATCAATCAATCGGGTAGGTTAACGATTCTTGGATTGAAATTGAAATTCAAATGAAAAGAGGAGAGAGGGGTGCGGAAAACGAGGGTCTGAAAATGGATAGGGAACGGTTAAAAGGGAGTTACGAATTCTACGAGCCTTTTGCTTTACAGGAGCCATGACCTCATGCTCAATAAGGACTATAATAATAATAATATTTTTTACTATCTCATATTTCACGAATCCGTGAATATTTAAAATAACAAATAATATGTTTAACATTAGTGGTAAATAGTTTAATAGATGATCAGAAATAATAAGTAATATTTTTAATATTAAAGGTAAATATTTTAAGAGTAATATTTATTTGAGACGGATCAACTCTACCCATATTTATAATAATAAGTAATATTTTTGGCATAAAATATAATACTTTTTAATGGATAAGTCATGTAAGAGACCCGTCTTAAAAAATGACCTTTGAGACCTTCTCATATGAATTTTTGTTATATTTTAATAG
The DNA here is from genome assembly GCF_033568475.1 of Henckelia pumila. Taxonomy (NCBI): domain Eukaryota; kingdom Viridiplantae; phylum Streptophyta; class Magnoliopsida; order Lamiales; family Gesneriaceae; genus Henckelia; species Henckelia pumila. Next base: position 93,763,979 of record NC_133120.1, on the reverse strand, counting down.
ATGACCATAATAACTGATTTATGTTACAATACTCACCTACATGATCATCTCATTGGAGTAAATATTACTATTTACTATCTTCATCTGTGAGACCGTCAATTTTGCTCATATTTATAATTAAAAGTAATATTTTCGACATGTAAAGTAATATTTTTCATGACGGTCCAAATACGATATTCGTCTCACAAAATTGACTTGTGAGACCGTTTCACGTTATTTTTGTGTTAATATTATTATTACATTTTTGTTTGTCTTGATATATATATATATATATATATATATATATATATATATATATATATATATATATATATATATTTATATATATAATGTTTTTGAAACCGGACCGGACCTGCCGGTTCGACCGGTCAGAACCGGTAAAGAACCGAAAAATCGGTTGAACCGGTTTTTCGAAATTTTTTATTTTTATTTTTGAAATTTAAATTTTTTATTTTTAAAACTTTAAATTTAATATTTATATATATATACATTATTATTTAGAATTTTTACTTCATTTAAAAAATTATTTTAAAAATTATTTTTTTAAAAGAAATAATTCATTATTTAAATAATTTATAACTATAATTGATATTTTGAATATATTTACATATTTATTTAGCTTCAAACTATGTTAAATATATATATATTTTTGTCTATTTATATAAGTTTGGATTTTTTAAAATTCAAAATATATTATTTATTATATTAAATTATATAAACGGTTTTTCGGTTCGATCGTCCGATTAAAACAGTCCGATCGGTTGGACTGTTTTAACCGGACGATCGAACCGGAAAACCGTTTATATAATTTAATATAATAAATAATATATTTTGAATTTTAAAAAATCCAAACTTATATAAATAGACAAAAATATATATACGTTGGACTGTTTTTTTAGGTAGGCCGATTCGATCACCGATCCGGTTATAAAAACACTGTATATATGTATAAGAGTAAGTCTATTGCGAGATGGTTTAATGAATTTATATATGTAAAACGAGTCACCCAACTCGTATTTATAATAATACAAAATATTTTTTTATTGATAAATCAAATATTTTTTTATATATCAAAAATATTATTTCGTACTACATATATAACTCTGATTGATTTATTTTTCTCACAAATATAAACACGTGGTATGTCCCAAAAGAGGCCTTGTTATGCATGTCTATGGCATTATTTTCCATCATTTGACGTCATACAAATTGTACGTGTCGCAGTAGTTTATTTTTGTAGCGAGCAGGTGGTTGGTTTGAGGCCATCGACCCCCCTAAAATTTAATTTTCTTATGCTTAAGTAAAAATAATTATTATTCTTATACGTGAATATAGAACAAATATAATGAGTCACCGACTCACCAATTTATATAATGAGTCACCGACTCACCAATTTATATAAAATTTATAATCCCAGGGACTTGATGTTTCGAAATAGTGAGGTGTTTTTTTTGGGGGGAAAAACACTAACGCAGTGTTTGGTACAAAGGATTAGGTAGGTTTGTGTGTAATTTTTTATTTAATCCATTGTTTGGTAGGATTTTTATTAAAACAAGCTAATCTAACCTAAAAAGGATAAAGTTGTTTTATAGTAGGTTAACTAAACCCTCCTCTCATCCTAGTATTATTTATCCTTGTTTTTATCTTATTCATAAATTCCATAATTATCATTTTCCTCCAATCTAAAATTCACCCATCTAATAAAATATAAATGGTATTTTTGGCAAAAAATTTTAAACCATTATTTAATCTTATTCCTAAAAATCAAACCAAACACAATACTATTTTTAACACAAATTATCAATCTTTATTTATCATTTCTTTTATCATTCATTTAATAATCATTCAATAATCATATCAATTGAACCAAACACTGTCTAAGTATTTTTTCCAGTCCAATGGATCGATGCCCACGCAGCCAGGATATAAAAATAATAATAATAATTTAGTGTGTCAATGGTATAAAAAAAAACATATTTTGAGGGATTGTGGCCTTCTTGGCCCTAAATGGACCCGCCCTTAGATCAACAGGCTCAAAAAAGACAATCTGCGAGTTCGGACCCACCACACTCCCAAGGCCCATTGCGATGCCAATATGGACACCCACGCATAAGGCCCAATAGTAATTGTTCCGAGCACAAAATATCACATTATGATTTGTGAGGAGGCAAATATACACCGAGCCATTTTGAAAATTTTATTATGATTATTATTTTATTATTTTATGCAATTGATTCAAATATATAGATGTAAAAATATCTATATGATTCTAAAATTTCGGATCTTATAATACACGATGCTAAAATTAATTTTTTTCACGATGCTAAAATTAAATTTTTTGGAGAGATTAACACAAAATTCCATTTTAGTGAAAATATGTAACGAAATAGTGCGATTTATGCATCAAATATTATATCAACAGAAAAAAAATCGTGAAACGGTTTCACTAGTCAATTTATGAGACGAAATTTTTATTTGGGTGTCAAAAGTGTTACTTTTTTTGTAAGTATAGACATGTTAACTCGTCTCATAGATTCTCACGAATAATGATCAATGACACCATCTTACAAGAAACCTACTCAAACTGCACAAAATCTAAAGTAAGATGGTATCACGTGTTAATCTTGTGAGACAAAAAATCTTCTATTGGGTCACTTCTGAAATTTTCTATGCCAAAATATATTTTTTTAGTGCAAATATAAACATGATTAATTTATGTTATATATTTCTGATTTATCTCATGGTTAAAAATCGATAAGAACTTTTCAGAGAACTAACCTCTAGTTTCTCGTCAAAAAGTTACACTTGTCGAACCTGATTTCACAATGTAAAGTCAAATGCGACTTCTTGAAAAAAAAAAAACAAAAATTTTAAATGCGACTTTAGTCAGAATTGACAATTTTGGTCAGCAGAGAAGGGGGATCGAAATTCTAGGATTGGATTGGAACTCTTCCCGCAGCACGCGCTTCATCCCCACTCTGTATTCTCATCACAGAGCTATTGTCTTTTTTTTTTTCCGCCATTTTCAACCTCCAAGGTTGGTTCTGTTTTCTTTGCCAGTATAATGAATGGGTTTCTTGAAAAACCCTTTGAAGAAGCTCCTTAACAAGAAATTTGGCCCCGATTGAAGGTATTATTTCATTGGGTCTGCGGTTCTCGAGCTTAATTTTTTTGTTTAAAGTTTTTGTAGATTACTGCTTGCAAGTTCAATTCTTTGGTCCTATAATGATATTCACGAGGCTTTGATTTTGCTTAGCACGGAACGGCTGTTCCTGCTGGTTCTTTGTTTTATTCCTGTCGGAAATGGATTCTAGTGGCGGTATTGTGCTGGAAAATTCAAATTTAGACCCTCGAGATGATATGGAATTTGATACTCACGAGGGAGCTTATGAATACTATAAAGAATATGCAAAATCAGTTGGCTTTGGAACTGCCAAATTGAGTAGTCGTCGCTCAAGAGCGTCTAAAGAATTCATCGACGCCAAATTTTCTTGCATTAGATATGGGAACAAACAACAATCTGATGAAGCTATTAATCCAAGGCCCTCACCGAAAATAGGTTGCAAAGCTAGTATGCACGTGAAGCGGAAGCCGAATGGGAAGTGGTATATTCATAGTTTTGTTAAAGAGCATAACCACGAGCTTTTACCGGATCAAGCTCATTTCTTTCGGAGCCATAGGAATACAGACTCCGTTTTTGTTGATTCTAAAGCTAGGAAGAAAAAAGTGGTGGCTTCCATGTCGAAACAGTTTGGCGCTTATCAATTTTCGGGGACTTCTTTAGAGAATTTGATTCGGAATCAGCATGATAGGGGCAGATGTTTGAGTTTAGAAGAAGGTGGCTCTCAGGTTGTGCTTGAGTTTTGTGCGCAAATGCACGAGGAGAATCCTAAATTTTTTTATTCTTTTGACTTCAATGAAGAGCATCGGCTGAGAAATGTGTTTTGGGTTGACGCCAAAGGTGTGGAAGATTTCACATATTTTGGGGATGTTGTATCATTTGACACAACATATTATGCGAGCAAGTACAAGATTCCGTTGGCTATTTTTGTAGGGGTTAACAATCATATACAGCCCACATTACTAGGATGTGCATTGATGGCCGATGAGACAGTGTACACATATGTTTGGTTGATGAAAACATGGTGTTTGGCGATGGGGGGACGAGGTCCTAAGATTATACTCACTGACCAAAGCGAGACAATCAAAGCTGCAGTCCCTGTGGCCTTTCCCGAGACTCGGCTATTTTTCCATGTGTGGCATGTACTAGAAAAGATTCCTGGACAGCTAGATTATCTTAGCATCTGGCATGATACTTTCTTGGAAAAGCTCAAGAAATGCATATACAGATCTTGGAGTGAAGAACTATTTGAGAAGAGATGGTGGAAACTACTTGACAGATTCAATCTTCGAGATGACGAATGGATCCAGTCATTGTATGTTGATCGAAAACTCTGGGTGCCTATCTTTTTAAAGGACATTTCGTTTGCCGGGTTATCTGTAGCTTCAAGATCTGAAAGCTTGAATGTGTTCTTTGATAGATATATTCATGGGGAAACTTCTTTGAAGGATTTAATAGGAAGATATAAATCTATTCTCGAAGACAGGTATGAAGAGGAGGCCAAAGCAAACTTTGATGCATGGCATGAAACACCGGAGCTAAAATCACCATCACCATTTGAGAAACAAATGTTACTCGTTTACACACATGAAATATTCAAGAAGTTCCAAATTGAGGTTCTTGGAGCAGCAGCATGCCATCTTAAGAAAGAAAGGGAAGATGGTTCTACCGCTACATATGGTGTGAAAGACTTTGAAAGTAATCAAGAATTTTTGGTGGTGTGGAACGAACTAAATTCGGACATATACTGTTCGTGTCATTCATTTGAATACAAAGGTTTCCTTTGTAGACATGCTATTGTAGTTCTCCAAATGTCTGGTGTATTCAGTTTACCATCTAAATACATACTGCAACGGTGGACAAATGCTGCCACGAGCAAAATTCCCCTCAGTGAGAAATTAGACGAGGTGCAAGCTAAGGTTCGACGTTACAATGACCTGTGTCGACGGGCTATAATATTAGGTGAAGAAGGGTCGTTATCTCAGGATAGTTATATCAATGCTGTCTGTGCTATACAAGAGGCATTGAAGCAATGTGCGAATTTGAATAACCCTTCTGAGGGCGACTTGAGACCGAGCTCCTCTATTACTCGTGTTGTGACTCGTGCTGTGACTCGTGCTGTTCAAGATGTTTCTGGAATGAACCATGATAACACTGTGACTGGTGGTGAGCAAGTCCCTAAAAGTAAAGCGAACAATATAGGCAAGGGTTCCAAGAGAGTGAATCACGGCGATGATGGAATCTCAAACAAAAAAGGAAAGGTTGGCATTTCCCCCCATTGATATGTTACTTGGTTTTGAAGAAAATTGATAATTGCATTCGTCTATGCATCAGGTGCCACTCGAGCCATCAATTGCTAGTGTTGGGGCGCAAGGTGTTTTCCAGCACATGGTTGGTTCCTGTCACTTCCTATTTATGCTTTGCCACCTCTGCTTCCAGTTACAAGTCAAATAAATGTTTTGCTTGATTTCTTCATTTGCTTCTTGTTGAGATATAGTAATAACTTCTCCTTTGCTTATGTTATCATAATTGAATCAGTGTTTCTCTATATTCTTAATCTGATCTCTGTTGCTTTTGATATTTCATTTGTGATACCTTTGTTTGTGAATTATGTGCTACTGAAAGCAGTTTGGCTTTTCCTATTTACTTCACAGCTTTGCAAGAATATGCAAGGAAGCGTATGATCTTGAAACAAATACCTATCTCTACTATATGTTAAGCAACAGATCCTTAACCTAGCTCAGGTGTCTTTCATGGCTAGCATCGTTAATTAAAATATTAGTGTACTTTTAAGTGCTGTTCAGTTTCCCCATGTTTCTTGAAAGTCTTTGCAATTCCATGTGTTGGCTCGACGTGTGTCAAATTCATATCTTGAACTTCGTCCACTGAAGGTTCATTTTTTATTTTCTTCAAGTAGGATATGGCTGGTGGACTTGATTATCCTACAATGTACCCGAGATTTCTCACGACACTGCTAAAAGGTGGTGAAATTTCCAAACGTGGCGTGGAGATGCTCGGGGAGATGTTGGAGGAACAAAGTTGAACGTGCCTTAGTCTAATACCCGAATCTTGAATTTGCTTGGGAAAAATCTAGTTACTCACGGGCGACATGCTTTTGTGAGATTTGATCTCTAACAAGCCATATCATATCATTATGCTTTCCGCTCCAAAACCAGCACAAACGGCGTGAGAATTATTCGGTCTTTGCTATGTTCGAGCTGATAACCGAGCAATTTTTACATTGCTTACTCGTATTGAAAGCAGGCAGTCGATTTTGCGCACAAGACTACTGCAAAAACAAGAACACTTAGTGCCAATCCAAGGTACTGTCGCAATGTCTAGTTGTTTCTTCGTGGACTTGAGCTGTAAATTTTTGTAATATATATATGTGATTGCTAGGCAATAAACGTTTGATTTTTTTGAACATCAAATTGCAAAATTTATTAAATGGGTCATTTGATGCATACTATCAACATTAATATCACTAATGTGTTGAGACATGGATTGTTGGATATACGATTATAATACTACCTTAAAAATAACATCCCGTCGACCTATCAATAAAATGACAAAAATTTGGACTTGGGACAAGTTGGAATCGTAGGATTTTCTATAAACCATGATTAAGAGTCGTGAATCCAACCAAAGGACAGCTAAAAAATAATAATTTACCATATTAAAAAACTATAGTTTTATGAATGATTTGAGGTGACAATCCTTCCATTTAAAGCAAATGCATGTTGCCTAATCCTTGGCTTATGAAGTTGGCCCCATTTCATTATTTATTATGAAAGATAAATTACTTGTGAAATCCTTAAATTTTAAAGTTTGTGGGCTCTTTATCTATTTTGTTTCTTTGTGACCCTTCGTTTTCAAAAATGTGTAAAAAAATACCCCATTTATTAGGCGGGGGTAATTTTTAATAGTTCGGTTCGGGAGGGGCTATTGCGTTGGAAATTAAGACTTGACTTCAGAATTGATCTTGGAGTTTGTTAGTCGTAATCTTTCATCTTTGCTTCGTAACATTGCCAATCGTAATTCAAACAATTGTATTCTATTGATGGTTTTTGTATTTCAAAAAATAAAAATAAAATTTGTTGCGGGATTGAAGAGAGCAAGTAGAGTCGGTCATTCGATCCGTTGGGTCAATTCTTGATTTATGTTTTAAAAAGTTCAAATTTATGACATGCGTCAAATTTTCAAAATGATGGAACTAAAGTTAGACGTGAGAATTCGAAGGAAGGATTTTTAATTCATCGTAATGATTTTAAAAAAATAAAGACTTATTATTTTTCAAACATAACTTATGGATTAGTTATATATCCAATTAACCGAAGATTTCCAGAGTCTTTAAACAATGAATCAGGTGCTATCCCACTCGGAGCAAGTAAAAACACAATTCATATCCCACAAAATCCAATCTGTTGTGAAAAAGTAAAAATTTACGGTAAAAAGTAAAAACTCAAAAACTCAAAATTTATCAAATTCTACACTTTATAAAATTTTTCTCTCTTCACAATTGTATTTTTCTACACAAATGGAGAGACCTATTTATAGATCTCAATTGGAGATTAGTCAAAAATTAATACATCATTAATTACATCATCACACACTAATTTTCAATATTTTACAACTCAATTTTCAACTTTCAACCTTCAACATTCAACAATAAATAATAATATATTTATATATATTTTCAACACTCCCCCTTGTGATGATGATCATGATAGAATGACTATCTCCATTACGTGTTGTATACTGCCTCGTTAAAAACCTTACTAGGAAAAACCCATTGGGACAAAAACCATAGTAAGGAAAAAAGAGTGCAGCCACGTAAACTCCCCCTGATGTCAACATGAATGATTCTTCACATATTTCGTAGATTGCGCATCCCAATATTATAAATGTGTTTTCTGAATATCGCCGTGGGAAGTGCCTTTGTGAAGAGATCGGATGAGTTCTCACTTGATTGAATGTAACAGATATCAATATCTTTATTCTTCTCCAGCTCTTGAGTGTATGCAAAGAATTTAGGAGGAATATGTTTAGTTCTGTCACTTTTGATGTATCCTTCTTTCATTTGGGCAACACATGCGGCATTATCTTCATACAGTGTGATTGGATTCTTGTCCACTGATAATCCGCAAGAAGTTTGGATATGCCGAGTCATTGATTTAAGCCAGACACATTCACGGCTTGCTTCATGTAGTGCAATAATCTCGGCATGATTTGATGAAGTTGTAACAAGTGTTTGTTTCTGTGATCGCCAAGAGATTGCAGTGCCTCCACGAGTAAATACATATCCGGTTTGGGAACGTGCCTTATGTGGATCAGATAAGTATCCAGCATCAGCATAACCAATTATTCTCTGATTTGTATCTTTTGGATACAAAAGTCCCAAATCCGTCGTTCCTCGTAAATAACGGAATATATGTTTAATTCCGTTCCAGTGCCTCTTCGTTGGACATGAACTGAATCTTGCCAATAAATTTACTGCAAAAGATATGTCTGGTCTAGTGCAATTTGCAAGATACATAAGGGCACCAATGGCACTTAGATATGGTACTTCAGGACCAAGAACAACTTCATCATCTTCACATGGACGAAATGGATCCTTTTCTATATTCAATGATCTGACAACCATTGGAGTACTTAAAGGATTTGATTGATCCATATTGAAACGTTTAAGGACCTTCTCTGTATAATTAGACTGGTGAACAAAAATTCCACATTCTTTTTGTTCAATTTGTAAACCAAGACAATACTTGGTTTTTCCAAGGTCTTTCATTTCAAATTCTTCCTTCAAGTATAACATCACTTCTTGAATTTCTTTATTCGTTCCAATGATGTTTAAATCATCAACATATACAGCAATAATCACGCATCCCGATGTTGTTTTCTTGATGAAAACACAAGGGCATATTGGATCATTTACATATCCCTTTTTCATCAAGTGTTCACTTAGCCGATTATACCACATTCGGCCGGATTGCTTTAACCCATACAATGATCTTTGTAATTTCACAGAATAAAATTCTCTGGGTTCTGAACTTTGTGCTTCTAGCATCTTAAATCCTTCAGGGATTTTCATGTATATATCACTATCAAGTGATCCGTATAAATAAGCTGTAACAACATCCATTAGACGTATGTCCAAGTTTTCAGACACTGCTAAACTGATCAAATACCGAAACGTAATTGCATCCATAACAGGAGAATATGTTTCTTCATAATCAATTCCAGGTCTTTGAGAAAAACCTTGTGCAACAAGTTGAGCTTTATATCTCACTATTTCATTTTTCTCATTTCTCTTTCGAATAAAAACCCATTTGTACCCAACAGGTTTAACACCTTTAGGTGTAAGGACTATAGGTCCAAAAACACTACGTTTATTTAGCGAATTTAATTCAACCTGGATGGCATCTTTCCATTTTGACCAATCCTTTCGAGTTTTGCATTCACCAAAAGATTTTGGTTCATTATCTTCATTTACGATGTCACATGCCACATTGTACGAAAATATCTCATCAATATCTTGTACATTCTTTCGGTTCCATATTTTTCCAGTATTAATATAATTGATAGAGATTTCATGATTCTCGTCAGTTTGTGGTTCTGACAAAATATTTTCATCATCGTGTGTTTCTTCTGGAACACCATTTTCTATTTTCTGATCATCATTTTTCTCTATGTATTTTCTTTTCCGAGGATTTTTATCCTTTGAACCGATTGGCCTTCCACGCTTCAGGCGTTTTATGACATCATGAATGTCTTCATTTTGTTTCTTTGGAATTTCAACTCGAGCAGGGGCATTTACAGCAGGTATATATGATTTTGTTACCCCTTTTGTGTCTGCAAATGCATCTGGCATTTGATTTTCTATTCTTTGCAAATGCACAATTTGCTGTACATCTTTATCACATTGTTTAGTTCTAGGATCCAAATGTAATAATGATGGTACATACCATGTGATTTCTTTTTCGATGTGTTTCTTTTCTCCCCCTAACATTGGGAAGTTATTTTCATCAAAATGACAATCAGCAAATCGTGCTGTAAACACATCGCCTGTCTGAGCCTCAAGATATCTAATGATTGATGGACTATCATAGCCGATATAAATACCATTCTTTCTTTGAGGTCCCATTTTTGTTCTTTGAGGTGGTGCAATAGGCACATACACCATACATCCAAAAATTCTCAAATGAGAAATATCTGGTTCTTTGCCAAATACAAGCTGCAATGGGGAGTGTTTATGATATGCACTTGGCCTGATGCGAATCAATGCAGCAGCATGTAAAATTGCATGTCCCCATATAGAAATAGGGAGTTTCGTTCTCATAATCATTGGTCTAGCAATCAACTGCAGACGTTTAATCAATGATTCAGCTAATCCATTTTGTGTATGAACATGAGCTACAGGATGTTCAACAGTAATTCCCATCGACATACAATAGTCGTTAAAAGTCTGGGAAGTAAATTCTCCAGCATTATCAAGTCTTATTTTCTTGATCGTATATTCGGGAAATTGATTTCGCAATTTTATTATTTGAGCCATCAATTTTGCAAATGCCACATTCCGAGTGGACAATAAACATACATGTGACCATCTGCTAGAGGCATCGATCAATACCATAAAGTATCGAAATGGTCCACATGGTGGATGAATTGGCCCACAAATATCACCTTGAATACGTTCAAGAAATATGGGTGATTCCTTTTGGATTTTAGCTGGTGATGGTCTTATAATAAGTTTCCCCAGAGAACATGCTTTACACTGAAACTTATTATTCTGAAAGATCTTCTGGTCTTTCAGTGGATGACCACTTGTATTTTCTATAATCCTTCGCATCATTATTGAACCAGGATGTCCCAATCGATCATGCCAATTTGTTAGTATTGAAGAATTTCCAATAACCATATTTGATTCGATTGGACTTATATGTGTATAATGCAATCCAGTAGGGAGCATTGATAATTTCTCAACTACATATTTCTTTCCTGATTTATATGTAGTAAGACACATATATTTCTCATTTCCTTCGGTTATTGTTTCCGTATCATAACCATGAGAATATATATCATTAAAACTCAACAAATTTCTTTGTGATCGTGGTGAATATAAAGCACTATTTATCAAAAATTTTGTACCATTAGGTAACAAAAATTGTGCTTTGCCACATCCTTCAATCAAGTCTACAGGACCTGATATTGTATTCACCATTGTTTTTGTTGGTTTTAATTCCAAGAAATATTTTTCATTTCTGAGGATAGTGTGCGTTGTACCACTATCTGGTATGCAAACTTCCAGTGCATTATTTCCATCTTTGATCATAGCATTTTCCATAATGATCTTCAAAAACAATATGCAATAAAATGAATTAAGAAAGATACATGCAAATTATAATATGTTACAATTTAATTGCAGAATAAAACAATACATGCAAAATATAATATGTTTTACAATATAAAAATTACATTGTTACATTCTTTTCCCACCAGTACATTTAATCAATATCTTCGAAATCATTCAAAAAGTAGGCAGCATCTAAATTCATTGAACCACTTGCATGGTCAATGTTTTCAGTAAAATTGGTCTCTTTTTCTTTCCCCTTTATTGAATCTTTATAGAGCTTACACAGATGCTCAGGGGCTCGACAAGTTCTTGACCAATGTCCTGGAGTGCCACATCTATAACAAACACTCTCAGTTCTTTTTGGATGATTTTTATTTTCACCCGTATTATCATGCTGCCTCTTTTGTGGGTGGTTCGTGACGTTCCTTTGAGATGAGTTATTGAAATAACTATCTCTTTTATTTTCAAATCCACGGCCTCGACCACGACCGCGATCATTTCTACGCCCACGTCCACGCCCACGTCCTCGTCCACGACCTCGACCAAAATCTTGTCTATATCTTTGATTTTGGTTTTCATTTTTACTTACGACATTTGCTTCAGGAAATGCCGTTGAACCAGTAGGTCTGGACTGATGATTTCTCATGAGCAATTCATTATTCTTTTCCGCCACGAGTAAACATGCGATGAGTTCTGAGTATCTTGAAAATCCACGCACTCTATATTGCTGTTGTAGAGTTATATTTGATGCGTGGAATGTGGAAAATGTCTTTTCAAGCATTTCCATCTCAGTAATATTATGCCCACAAAATTTCAGCTGTGAGACAATTCGATACATCGCAGAATTATAATCACTCACCTTTTTAAAATCTTGGAATCTTAAAGTATTCCATTCATCTCGTGCGGTCGGAAGTATAACTTCCCGTATATGCTCAAAACGTTCTTTTAACCCTTTCCACAAAATCATTGGGTCTTTTTCGGTCAAATATTCACATTTCAACCCCTCATCAAGATGTCTGCGTAAAAATATCATCGCTTTTGCTTTATCTTGTGAGGATGATATGTTATTTTTTTTGATAGTTTCGTTAAGACCCAATGACTCGAGATGCATTTCTACATCGAGGGTCCATGGCATATAATTCTTTCCGGTTATATCAAGTGCAATGAATTCGAGTTTCGTCAAGTTCGACATGGTGGTACTAGAAAATAACAATGCATTTTATTAGTTAATTTCCATAAATATGACAATACAAAATAATGGAAGAACGTAAATTACAAGTGCGTATATAAATAGAGAAAAAATATGTGTTGGAAAATCGCTGGTGAGTAAAAGACCCGTGAGCATGATGATCATAGTCGTTATGAAAAATATCCTTATAAATGTCATCATCTCCATCTTCGAAAAAACCGAGGATAAAATATTTTGAGAGAAAGAATGAATTTGGTGTGATTGAAAATGAGTTTGAGTGAACATATTTATAGGGCAAAAACTAGCCGTTTTGTTACCGTTTGTGACCGTTGGGGGTAAAGAAAAAATTGAGTATGTGTTGAATAAAAATTCGTGATAATCATGTAATGCATATAATGATAATCATAGTTAAATAATTATGTATATCATATCACATTATTATAAGATCGGTGTCGTAGACAGCCTTTTATATAATGTTGTGAAATTATACCAATATAGTTAGTATAAAGTCAGGTATAGTATATCATATCACATTATTATAAGATCGGTGTCGTAGACAACCTTTTATATAATAACATGAGATTATACAAATATGGTTAGTATATAAATACACAATAATATATATCATATCACGTTATTATAAGGTCAGTGTCATAGACAACCTTTTATATAATAACATGAAATTATATATTAATATAGTTAATATATATACATAATAAATATATATCACGTTATTGTTTAAAAACCTTAGAGGCTTTTATACTTGTCGTATCCCTTACCGGGAGTGTGGGATGTCGTCTTAACATCCTCCCAGGATTTATAACAAGTTTTGAAAAAAAACTTATTTTTTTCATAACATGATATTATATATTAATATATACACAATAAAAATATATAAACAGTAAAATAAAAATTCTTACTTGTTGAATATTTTTGACTTCTTCTTGTATTTTGGAGCGTCGGAAAATATAGAGAACCTTCGAGCGACCGTGCTGATAACGTGTTGTGAAAAAGTAAAAATTTACGGTAAAAAGTAAAAACTCAAAAACTCAAAATTTATCAAATTCTACACTTTATAAAATTTTTCTCTCTTCACAATTGTATTTTTCTACACAAATGGAGAGACCTATTTATAGATCTCAATTGGAGATTAGTCAAAAATTAATACATCATTAATTACATCATCACACACTAATTTTCAATATTTTACAACTCAATTTTCAACTTTCAACCTTCAACATTCAACAATAAATAATAATATATTTATATATATTTTCAACACAATCAATTATTTTGGGCATATTTTGTTTTTAAAAATAAATATTGGCCAATTATTCACCCATCGCTCTTCCATCCAATCTATGATTCAACCATGTTCAAAAAGAATAATTCTAATTTTGCAATAAAAATCTCTGACAATTGGGAGGTTGTTCACATGTCCCGCCTTTTTAAAATCTTATTTTTTCCAACGTCACGCCAAATTTTGCAATTAAAATGTTTAATTAACTATTGGTGGGTGGGTCCTTGATGCACACCACCAATCCCACACACACACACCTATTTATTTACATGTTTATATTTAATATTATTATATTATATGTATTATGTAGCAAATTATCAAATATCAATTATTGTAGCCTTTCCATTGATCACCGACACCGCACCATCCGAAGCTTGCCAAACCCCCCACCTAATTATTCCATTCAACTCCCACCACTTAATTCTCCCACTTTTCCATGTTATTATTCAAAAATATTTATTACCTTTTTTCAAATAAAATTTTTAATTATTCATTACCACTACTTTATATATATATATATATATATATATATATATATATAGAAATGTTCAACTGTCCAACCATGTTTTTCTACTTGGTCCGCGACCAGAGTTTTAGTGGTTTATTTTTTTTTTTTGCATCACTAAAACCTGGTCGCGGACCAAGTGAAAAAACATGGTTGGACAGCTGAAAATTCATCTATATACATATAATACATCTCGAATACATGTACTAGTTTCTCGATTACTTATAGTTACGCTTGGGTTTCGTTTGATTTGAAAGAAATTATAAATAATACATAGATAAGTAATTTAATATAATAAATAATAAATAAGAAATGATAGTTAATAACTTAATATATTATTTGATTTGATTGATAGATTATAGTTTATTTGATTTGATTGATTAAATTTTATATAAATGATAAATTACCATTTTGTCTTTTTAATAATAAATAAAATATGAATAATATTATTTATAGGAAGTAATATAGTAATTTAAATTTAATGATTTGATAAAATAAGTTATAGATTGATTAATAATAACCCTATCAATTGAAATATTTCTCTCTCATAATGTGATCAATTGTGAGGACCTCACCCAATTTAATGATATTGAAATAAAAAAAAACTCCCGAAAAATATTATAGTTGTTGCTTGTGTTTTTATGTTGTAATAAAATTTAATGGACTGACCTTTCGACAAGCATATGTTGTGATTTTGTAATTTCATCAATAATTATTGATTACGTTTCAAATTTCATTAGATTGTTTGGATGAATTTCTATTGGATTAATTTCTCTTGGTTAATCTGTATACATGCAATGTTAATTAAGATATTTGAAATACATTCTACATGTGTCGTTTCAAATAAACTTTTTTAAATCCTTCTTTATATGAAATTTTCGTCATATAAAATTCTTTTATCCAAACACGACTGAAACACCCGAAAGTCAACTATGAGGTAATTGTAGTAATAATTAGCAGCCAAATTTCCTCCACTCAAAACACGCAATAACCATTAATGACACGAATAATTGAACCCAAAGATTAAGAAATTAAGAGAAGTACTCGATCATCAAAATTCACAAATCTGAAATATATATTACAAGAAAGTTGAATTTCAAATGATTAATCCTATAAAATCACGGTGAAACTATGCAAAATATATGTATCACATATTAAAATTAACCCCCTAATTTGCTCCTAATGGCAATCATATCATATACCAAAGTAAAAATGAATCAAATCAAATCCACGAGAAGAAAATTTCCCAAAAAAAAAATGAAAAAGAAAGGAAAGAAAATCATAACACCTTTGGCATTTATTTCGATCAGACCGTCCACTTGATGATCTTGACTCTCGGATCCACTTTACATTTCACTTTCGAAGTCGTCGCGGCGGCAGTTGAATTGCCTGACGGAGGAGCAACCTTGATTCCGTCGCAAACGACCCTGATATTCAGCTTTTTCGTTTTCAGTTTCCCGACTTTCGCCTTCACTTTTGAATCCAGCTGAATTTTAAGGGGGAGATTCTTGTTTTTCAAGCTGGATTTCAACGGCGAGATGTCGGTGCCGTCGGGGATCGGAGCTGCCGAACTCGAAATGACCGATCTCAGATTCGTCGTGTTTTCGGTGCCGTGAGTGAAAGCCGGGAAAGATCCGGAGCCGATGGAAATGTCGCCGGAGAGTATTTCCACCGAGATCGGATCGTAGAAGAAGGTGATCTTCTTGTTAGGGTTACGAGCAACGAGGGTGAAGTTGAAGGCGGCTGTGACGGTTGTGTCGGTGAGGTTAAATTTGGAGAGCTGGAGAGATGTGACGGAGAAGGAAGGTCGGTGGGGGCGGTAAATCACGTAGAACACGACGCCGGCGATTCCGGCTAGGAGGAGCAGGATTAGGATTGCGACTGTGGTCCAGAGGCAGCAAGCGCAGCATATGCTTCGTTTGCTCCGGCGCGGCGGAGGCTGAGGACGGTAGGCGGGGCGTGTGGCATTATAGAGCTGAGCTTTATTAGTCGGGAATGTAGGGGCCGCAGTGCCGTTGGTTGCGCTGCCGGTAGCGGCGCCGTTCGCCGCCGGCTTTGCGGATGGGTAAACTCTCTCCGCCATCTGAGTTGTGTTCGTGCTAGGTCTGTTTTTTTGTTGGTTCTTTGAATTAGGGATTTATTTATTTAATGCATGAACATATATATATGGGCGGGCTAGACGTATACATACAGGGATGAGTAATGACAGATGAGACAACTACTGCTTAACTACTGCCTAATTACATTCCATAATCCACTTGACATTTTTTCCCTCAAAATACTAGACTATGTCTTTTAAACAGTCTAACGATTCTAAATCCACGAGGAAAGGTGTCAAAATATGTTAGATCCATCGTGTTAGGCCACTCTGTCATAAAATTAATGAGTTGGGTTGACAATTTTTCAACCCGTCTAAAAAGGTGGGCGATCGATCCTTATTCTTATTAGCGGACGGCTCAATTGACTAGGAACTGTTTAGAATATACAGTTGTAACGACCCATTGTATCAAGACGGGTCTTTTCAGCGTGCTTATGTACTCACTCACAGAAACTTCCCAGGGGGTCACCCATCCTATAATTGCCCCAAGTCAAGCACGCTTAACTTTAGAGTTCTTATGTGATGAGCTCCCGAAAAGAAGATGCACCTTCTTGATCCTCAACCATGTAGTCCCATACCTACACAGTCTCAGAAATCCCCTCTCATTCCGGAACGGGATCGGTTCATTCATGTCTCCCTCCGCCTAGAAGCCTACCAGGAGCTGCTCATTGTCCGTGCAAACTCTTTTGGCACCCGCGATCACTCCCTGCCTCCTCAGCCCCGGGCGTCACATGCCCACCAGCTTCCGCTTGGTTCGTCCCCGAACCATACCGTACTAAGAGAGGTCGGCTTTGATACCATTTGTAACGACCCACTGTATCAAGACGGGTCTTTTCAGCGTGCTTATGTCCTCACTCACACGCACCCTGAGAAACTTCCCAGAGGGTCACCCATCCTATAATTGCCCCAAGTCAAGCACGCTTAACTTTAGAGTTCTTATGTGATGAGCTTCCGAAAAGAAGATGCACCTTCTTGATATGAATAGTACATATGAAATCTTTTAAGCCCTCCTCAACCATGTAGTCTCATACCTACACAGTCTCAGAAATCTCCTCTCATTCCGGCACGGGATCGATTCATTCATGTCTCCCTCCGCCTAGAAGCCTACCAAGAGCCGCTCATTGTCCGTGCAACCTCTTTTGGCACCGGCGATCACTCTCTGCATCCTCAGCCCCGGGCGTCACAGCCCGCTTCTTCTAACGGTGGGTTGTAGCGATTGTGGGTCGACACGTTAAAACCCGCAAAATTATACGTAAGTTCGTCTGGTTAGTCCGTTTCGTCACCTAAAATAGATAGGTCGGGTTGATGTTTTCCCAAATCGCCTAAAAGATGGGCCGTCTTGTCCCGTCTAATTATGGGTTGCGATGGGTTGTGGACCGACCCGTCTGCTAATTCGTTTTGACACTTATATCTACGAGATGACTGACTTGATCTATATCTGTAATGAATAGTACTATCTTTAACATGAAATATAATATTTTTTTATGCTCGGATCATACTAGGGATCCATTTTATAAAAATTTCTGTGTATAATTTATAGTTCGTCTCACAGAACATTCCTAAATTTAAAATGAGGTCTTACATTTTTAAACCAAGTAAAAAAAAAAGAAATAAAATTATAATATAGTGGAGGATCACTATATCAATTGATAATGTTAATATTATTCTGGTAGGTATGCATTTGCCAATAAAATATAAAATTTGTCATATCAAGTTTACATAAATTGCTCAATTAATAAATATGATTCTGATTTTGATTTTGACTTTAAAATTAGTTTACCCTAAAGTGCTTTAACACTTGAACTTTTTCAACAATATCAAATAGGTATATCCTTTTCCTAAAAATATGTTAAGCGGTGACAAATTTTATTAAAGTTTTTAAAAAAGCGATACAACCCTAGGCCATTGAGCATCCATTAAAGACAACATCTTATAAATTATTTAAGTATTTATTATTATTCTATTCTATTCTATTCTATTCTATTCTATTCATGGTCTTAATCTCCATATTTTCATGTAATTATAATTATTATTAATTTTGTGGATCATTACCCTTTGGTTTGTATTTCTTTATCAAGTGGTTAGAAAGAAAAAAACGGCCCACATAAAAATTGAACTACCAATTGTAATGTTTAAGTTGATAGTGATAAATATTTCTTATAGGGTAAATAGTGACAATTAGAAAAAAAAAAATTCAATTTCGTTTAACTGAAATATATATATGTATTGGTGTTTTATAAAATAGCCACGCAATATCTATCTAAGAGGTGCTGTGGTCTCTATGCATGCCTACGATTTGCCACTAATTTTGTTTCCACTAATTTTGTTTCCAAGCGGTGTGTGTGTGTTTTGTGTGAAGAAGACTTGTGAATTGTGATTGATTTTTAACCTAAAAAAGATGTTTCCAGCTCACCAAAAATTGAATAAATAATCAACATTCAATTTATTATTGGAATCTTAATGTGTGGTTGCGTGGTTGTTAGCCGCGTGCGTGTGAGAGCGATTGCCATACCATAACATATCAGCTCCGATCCACATTCTTCCAATCTAAACAAACACGTATTCGTCGTTGTCTCAACTCCGACCGATTTCGGATCGATGGAGTAAGTCAATAATTAGTCCATTATCAAAATTCGATTAATTCTATTAATATTTTTTCAGATGAACTCGTCGAATGTAATTTATGTAATTAATATATATTGCAGGTTATAAAATTTGCTCAAGACAGGAGTTGCTGGCTGTCGTGTGTCATGAAACAAACAAATAAATATACGCGCATACATAGGCATAGACGAGTTGGTAAGACCTGAGTTGACGTGAGAAGAGATTCCTCAGCGTTGCGGGTTCGATTCTCCTGTGGAGCATATTTCCTGCTGAAACATGGTGGGGTATGCTCTGGAGGTTGGATCATGTTGTTCCCTCCTTCAGATCCCTCCCGCTCGTGCACATCCCTCGATTTAACTTCTGTCTAAACCAATGAACTTCTAACTTATGTGAAATAGAGTCTCCTTCAAAGTCAATCTTTTTCAATAAATAAATATACGCTACGATAATCAAATCAAATATACTACAACAAGTCAAACATTCCACTAACGAGATATAAATTTAATGGAAAACAATGAATAATGAAAAATAAATGTATAGGTTTCTAAACTCAATATTTGTCCCCAAAAATTTTTTAAACTTGGAAGTTGTAAACAAAACAAACATTTAATTAAAATCAACATTATATGAATTAATATAATTTTAAACATTGTTGGCACTAAAATGGTGATGCATCCCTACCAAAATAGGACGTAGGTGGGTGGTGAAGCAGCCGGTCAAGAAAGAAACCCCACACCAGTCTATCATCACCTAATTGTCATTTTTGGTTTTCATTGACAAATAAAAACAATTTCAATTTTAATAATATTAAAAATAAATTTAAAACAAATATAAAAAAAATCAAAATTATTCGAAATGAAAACCGAAAATTAAATAAAAATTTGTGCCGGTATTGTTGGACTTGAAATCCAGCACCAAAAGGCAAAAATGGCCAATTGGGTTTTATTATTATTTGCCTTATAGCTTTTCTGGTAGGCCAATAGGATTTTATTAATTCTTACTTGTCTCCCATTTTATATTAATCATTTTATTTATATTCTTTAATGTGCTTTTCATTCACGTTAATCTTTTCATTCACGTGTTTAGGGCTAACCACAGGTTCTCAAAAATAAATAAATGGTGTTTCATAATACTTTTTTTCAATCATATTTGGCTATTTGCATGCATTAAAAATATATTTGTTCCACAAAAAAATATTTTAAGACTCAATTCGATCCGAATTAATATATTCAAACTTGAGCTTGATTCGAAATTTAAAAATTTTAAATTTTGTTACTATCAAATTTATCATTTGCGAGCTATTCAAACAATTTCATGAATGCTCAAAATTTAGAATTATATTTTATATATATATATATATATATAATAAATAATAATATAATAAAACACTGTAACTTGAGACTATTTCATAAAATAATTTAATGAATTTCAGCCAAAACAAAGTGCAAACATATTTGACTTGAGTTTAACAACTATGAATATAAATCAAATTAACATTTCGAATAAAAATTCATGAGTTCGCCATATTTGTGTTAATAATTCTCAAGTGTGTCTGTGTGTCTGTTTTTTTTTTTTTTTTTGAAAGAGTATCTGTGTGTTTTCATTTCTAAAGAAGGTTAATGCTAAAAAGATTCTGAATAAATGAGTTTTTTTTTTCAATAAGAGCGCGTTTTTCAGAAATCATTTTTTCCTGGAATAATCATTATATCATAACATGAAAAACACAGTAACACCCATTCACCTAGTACCAAAAACAATCTTGGTGATGTGCACAGAGTTTCCTAGCTCCATGCCAAAACACATATTTACCCATATCCGATACTCAAATTCACCGAGAGTTGCCATATGAATTACTAGCATTGCTCGGTTTCACTGAAATTTCGATCTTGAGCTGAGAGAAAGCTTCGAATTCAAATGCTGGGCCGTCTTGTTTACAGTAAGGTCCATGACCATATGCTGTTCATTTTGTATCCGGTGATCGGACCACATCTTCCCACTCGCGGACCTTTGCGTTGAACCTATGACTTCGCCTTCAAGTATCCGGAGCACCTATTCAGCGAAAAAAACAGTTGATGGTCTTGTAAGGTAAAATCCAGTTTTTGAGAACCAAAAAGATTCATGGGCTTAGTGTTTGTTTGGTGATTCAACCAGATTCTAGTACCTGCGACATACGAGGTCTTTCCAGAGGATCCCGTCTTATGCACAAAGATGCAGCCTGCAGCATGCAGTAAACCTCGTTCTCCAAATACTGGCTGCCTAAGCGTGGATCTAGGAGTTCACCAATGGCATATGCTTCCAATAGAGGGCGTGCCTATAATATATCAGTTCCCATAAAAAATTTACATTCTACTTTCCTCGCTGCTGTAAATATAAATATCTCCGCGAGAAGGGACGTACCCATTCTGTGAGACATTGCTGACCCTTTGGTCTGTTTATATCGATTGCTTTTCGTCCAGTCACAAGCTCCAGCAATACCACACCGAATGAGTAGACATCGGCTTTCTCGGTGATCTGACCACTTTGAGCATACTCGGGAGCCAAGTACCTAACGACACAACGCACTCCTGAGTTTGGAATTGTATACCTTAGTAGATTACAGGGACCTTAACAGACGAACTAGTGCTAAAGAATATTACCCGAATGTCCCGATTACTCTAGTTTCAACCCCTGTTTCTCCATCAGGCTGCCACCTTGCTAGACCAAAATCTCCCACCTTGCAGAAAAAATAAAGATTTAGATACTTTATGACTATAATATAATAAATATTGAAACATAGTTTTAGCGTCTTGATCTAAGAAGATAAGTACCAAGGGCTCAAAATCATGAGTAATAAGAATGTTATTAGGCCGCATGTCACGATGCACAATGCAACCAACTCTGCATTCTTCATGAAGATATCGTAAACCTCGGGCACCTCCGACTGCAATTTTCTGGCGTGCAGACCACGGTAATGTATCTGGATGACGTCCTGGAAGTGCGCAAAGCAATTGCATTAAGTATAACCAGACCACAAGAATAAGGAAGGAAGCTGAGAG
Source organism: Henckelia pumila (assembly GCF_033568475.1). Lineage (NCBI taxonomy): Eukaryota > Viridiplantae > Streptophyta > Magnoliopsida > Lamiales > Gesneriaceae > Henckelia > Henckelia pumila. Next base: position 93,741,774 of record NC_133120.1, on the reverse strand, counting down.
TCTGTTAAAAAGAGTGATTTTGAAAGCATACCGTAAAGATACGAATCCAGTGATCCGTTGCAGATGTACTCATACACCAACAATCTTCTGCCATCTTCGATGCAGAAACCAATTAACATAACAACATTGCGGTGCTGAGCACAGCTTAGCACTTCAACTTCTGAGCAAAATTCTTGATCACCTTGAGAACTCGCCAATTTGTGCTGCTTAACTGCAATAGCCTGGCCATCCGGAAGAACTCCTTGGTAGACAGATCCGAACCCACCTTCGGCCAAAAAGTTCGCCCGTGAAAACCCCCCGGTTGCAAGCTCCAGCTCGGCATACGTGAACCACCTCGGAGGTTTACCAAATACAGGAGCCTTGTGCTGACATATAGAACACAAGGGAGGGGGACCAGGGGGAGCAGTCTTGAATGTGGAAATTACTTCCCTCAAACTGCCACTGAGATCTTGATTCGACAGATACCTTGGCGATCCAAACCTTACTTGGTCATCTAGTTTAATAAGCTTTTCTAGAAGGGTACTGGTTCCAGAACTTAAAGATCGGCTATGAGTTCGTCTTGAGCTTTCCCCAATATGTTCCAAAGATGGTTGAAACCTCAAACTCGAGGAGGACGACAAATATTCTGTTTCAGTTTCTGAACCCGAATCACCACTATCTTGATCTTGTTTCGAATCTAATAGGCCATCTTTCTTGAGGCCACCTTTTACCGTGGTAATGAAGAAAGGCGAAGTTCCAAGATCAGAGCTTGAAACCGAAGAAGTTCCTGCTTCTGTTGCGGTGAATGTTTCAGGACTACTCGAGGGGGTAACAAGAGGACCACGAGTCGAAACCAGAGGATCATTGTTATTTTCTTTTTCCTTCGATGACTGATCCTTATCAGTATTCGTAGCCAACTCTGTTTCCTTTTTAGGTGATCCAACTAAATTCAATCTAAGAATCTTCGGTTGGGACCGTTTCATAACCACAATGTTGCATTGCAACTCTTCCATACAGCGTTTTTCTTCATGTTTGAGATGTCTGCACAATATTTGAACAAAAAAAGTCACATTGCGTCACAGGCTAATGATTTAGATGGAACAACAGACAGAAAGAATCGCCATTCTTACTTGTCCAAGACCACCCAATTCACATTATTTCTTTTTGCACCAGCAGCCACAGCTCCACTAGGGGACCCCGGGACGATATTTATCTTCACACTGATCTGAATTATCATTATCAAAAACATATATCATCGCAATTATAAACGGGAAAACTCAACATTTAACAAAAAGAAATCTTGCTCACTTCATTTGGGTCGTAAACATCTTTCAGCTGAAGAATCATCTGAGAGAAAGAATCTGTTATGTCCGATTTGCGGTCCACACTTTTAGTAGACTGTGAACTCCGGTGGACACTAGCACAGTCGCCAGCCAGTCTAGGGAAGCCCCATAACTTTCTACCTGGTTTAGTTAGAGATTAATCATGTTAGTGAACTATCTATCATACTTAGCGCACTGTATTTTTTTCCGGAAAAAGTCTAAAAGATTGAATTGAATTGCATCTCGTAAAAAAGCAGGAACATAAAAATGAACCAACACCAGAATACAATTAGAAAATAACAAATGCAATCAAACAAAAGATTGAATAATCTCACAAGAATTCTGGGAATTGGTGACAACAAGAAGTACAATGCAGTCTCCAGGCTTAACAACATGGGTCAGGGCCCAAACCAGAGCACTCTTAGGAATCTCCTTGGATGCCTTAACAGCAACCACAACCTTTTCAGCAGCATCACAACCCTTGTCTTGTTGCTTTACCCTTTTCTTCGAATCTCTACTCATTATACCAGAAGAAAATTATCCCACTTCAGTCCACTTTTTCTTTTTCTGAAGTTCCAAAAAGTTATCAGTAACTCAAGACACCGCTTCCAAGTGCATAATCTGTAAACCAAGAACCAGTGTTTCCTCAATGAGATTTGCTTTCCTTTCTTTTCTTTGCCAGTCAAAGATCAGAAATTAAGTAAACCTCTGTTGCGATTCAGAAAGCAGGAAAGGTACCATGTCAGCTATTCGCATGGACCTTTTTTCAAGCACAAGACTTTATTTTTTGGCAGCAGATAGGACACACAATACTTCCGGTTCCGCCTTCAAAACATGCTCTAAAACCACAGAAGTGAAAATTGGGCACTTTCGTCTTCCTTTTTCCACTATTACCAATAAAGCAATAGCAGGAAAAGTGAAACCCAAACTCGTCAAAAAAATCAACTTTCTAGTGCCACCTAAACCAGTGCTTTTGTTTTCGGCTTTCACATCAAGATACTCACAAAACCAGAAATCATCATAAAGCTCAATAAATTGACATGAGGAGTGGAGCTTTGTGTTGTCAGGTATACGACTCCTCAACTCTTAAATCTTCTTTTACAAACCAAAAATGACCACAACCTCCCACTCCTGCAAAAAAGAGAAAACCCACCAAACCAAACAATCAGCCAATCACATAAACTCACCGCATTTTTACACAAGAAGATTAAAATGAATTTTGGCAACAGGGCGATGGGGATTATGTAGCCTTCGAGTAATTTTACCATCTTATCCACACTTTCTTGCCCCTTTCGTCACATCAAAACAGCTAAAATAAAACGACAACTACCGTCTACAAACAAGAGAAAAGGGCCAATGAACAGCAACAATTTTATGAATAGTCTGAGTTTGTGAAAGAGAGAGTGAATGACTACGATTTTTCATACATGTTCTGACCTGAGCTTTCAAATTGAACAGTGACAACTTCAGATTGATGAAATTGAACATAAATGTCCGCAGCGGGACAAAAACCAAAGAAATTCAAAACATTCTTTTGTACCGCACAGATATCTACTCTACAAGTAAATTTTTGGAGTAAAATATAAATTTGGTATGAGTGCGTGGGTGCGTGAAAGAGAGAGCGAGTCAATGAGATATCGCAAATTCGCAATTCTACATACATCACCCCCTTCACTCATGGCCTGAGCTGAACAGTGAACAATCCAAATTCGTGAAATTAAGATTAAAAAACATTAACCCAGATCACGTACCATCAAAAATGCAAAAAAAATCAAACGATCTTTCAGTACTACTCAAATTCTACACATACACCACACCCCACATATATATACGATGATTCTTGAAAGAAGGAAAATACAGAGATTTGTGTAAGAACAATATAATGATGCACTGACTTCTGTACCGATAATTAATTATGTATAACGTTTATATGGAAACATAAAATTACAAAAAATATATTCACAAAATCTGCGCCAATGCAAATGTGGGCTGATTTCTGAATTTCATTCAATTCTTGTCTCCCTTCGCTTCGATTGGCTTACTGACACTACTGTCACTACAGGTCGCCGTCGAGATACGCAGCTTTTACCTGGAATACCCTTCAATTCTTCAATTAACTACAACTCCACCGTTATTTTTTTTTTATATAACATTAAATTTACAATATATTATGTATTTGATAAATAAAATTTTTATATTGAATTTTTTGGTATTGCATAAATTGATAAATGACTTTCGTTGTTCCTGTAACATTATTCTTTTGTTTTTTTCCAAAGTATGTTTGTTCATTATTGGATCGGTCGGAACACATGCAAATTGCAATGCATTTTTTAGACTATGAAACATGCGATTCATATAATCGTAGAGATTTGAGGGTTGATTACTTCTATCAGAACGTGATTTTTTTATTAAAAAAAATTATGATGGTATGATTTGGATGAAAAATTAAATATGTTGATACTATAATGTATTTTGTCATAAATAGAAATATTTTTTTCGTGAGTCGGATCAAATAAAAGATTATTCAAAAAATTAACATGTGATAGTGTCTTACAAAATTTTTGTGTTAATTTAGCTGGTAAAAATCAATAAACAAAAACAGGTCAGAAACAAGAATATACCAATATGATTTAATTTAGCATATTCTCCTTAAATTATAAATTAGCAAAACTTCAAAAAATAATAAAACACTGGAGGGTATGCTCATTAAAAATCAGCGTTGTGATCAAAAAGAAAAAATTATCCAGTGTTGCGGGTTCGATCCTCGTGTGGAGCATATTTCTCATTAAAATATTTGGGATATGCTCTGGAGGTTGAACCATGTTGTTCCCTCCCTCAGGTCCCTGCCTACTCGTGCACATTTCTCGATTTAACACCCGTATGAACCAATGAATCTATGGCTCATGTGGGATGAGATTTCTTTCGGGATCGACTTTTTCTAAAAAAAATAAAAAGAAACTTAAATTTAAAAGTCATAAAGCCCTTTGTTTGAGAAAAAAAAAGAAACTTAAATTTAAAAATCATAAAGCCCTTTGTCTGACAGTCATTTATATTTTGTGAGCAGTTGGAATTTAATAATAATCCTATGTTAAGCAAAGACATTGCATTGAATCATTGATGTGACAAATCAAATATCCATCCATTAGTTAAATAGAACTGCACCAAGAACGTGAGCACAATTTAGTGTCCATTCTGTAAATTTTAAATATAATATAAATTTACATCAAACATATCTACGTTTTTTAAAAACTGTATTCTTTATCTAATAATAATTGTCTCTTTTATTCTTCTATTCTTTGAAATTTGGTTTTAGTCCTATAAATTTTTTTTTCATTTTTGACAATTTTAAATAATTATTTTTTTTGAAAGTATTAATGTGACACTATACACACAACACACATTAGTTCTATGTCTGCACGGAATCTATACAAGCTAAAATTGTCATAAAAGAAAAAAAAACACAAAGATAAAGAAATAAAACTGAAATTTAATCACATAAAAAACCAAAATCGTACATACATATAAAATCAAAAAATCAATTTTTCTAATACAATGTTTGTGAAAAATTTATTGTCTAAGTTTGAAAAATTTTGTCGAGAAAAAATTGATAAATACTTTTTAAAAACTATCTAAAGACAGCTTAATTTAACTAAATTGGGCACACAAATGGCATTTGAACCCAAAATCACATGAAAGCAAAAAAAATTCTTGGCCAAACATATCAATGATTCATGTCCCCACCAAAACTGTGTTTCACATTGTTGTAAAAAGACAATGAAATCTTCACCTTTTTGGAAATCAAATGAAATTATGACTTTTCTCTGTGTCCGGAAAGTTTTGTGAAATTTAAGTCTTTTTGAAAAAAAATATGATTCCTCAGTAAAGACAATCTCGCAAAGTATCCTTTTTATAATTTAGTAATTTACCTTGCTGGAATCTATTTTCCCAACTTAAAAAAGTTGTGCATATATAAGAAAATATTGAGATAACACATTTAGTTTGAAATCACAAAGTCATCTTATATGTATTTTTGAAATATTTTTTTTCAAATAAAGTACATATATATTTTTAAAATTCAAATGCAAGATGTAAACTGATGTGTAACTCTCAATATATATGTATCATTTTTTTCTCGATCACGGTATAACTCTTAAAATCATGCTAGATGTACATCTAAATTAACACAAAATATGAAATTTTTTCTTTTAAAAAAACAATAGAAAATAAAAGGAAAAAGTTCTAAGTTCTAACTGGATTTAAGGGTGCTTGTGTAATTTATAACACAAAATGTAAAATTCAAGTCAGTTTACATACTGTAAAAAAATTTGAAATTCACAAATATAATACATCAATATGAAAATATTAGCTACACTTTTTAATATGAAAAGTATTATTTATTTATTATATTGCATTTTAAAAAATTCTAAATTAAGATTAGAATTTAGAGCCAAAGGGTGAATTTAAATTTGAAAATGAGCATTTAATAAGCTGAGCTGCCAGTTCAGTCGTGGTGTACTACGCACCATCCCCACAATTACATCTACTCTACTCTTGAGCAGAAACAATCATACCCATAAACGCCGTTATCTACCACCGTTAAATTCCCACGTAATTTTTTTTTTTCAATGATGCTGCATATTTATTTGACAAGCAATTGAGCCTAAATAGTAAATTGTTCACTCTTCATAAAGTTTTAAGTTTGATATTCAAAATATTTAAAACTTTGAAATAGTTCTTTGTAACTGTTAAATAATTCATTATGAAATAACGAGTTTAGCTTTGTGGATTTTCATGATGAGAAAGTATGTTCTTTTAAAAATAAAAATAAAAATAAAAATAGAATGAATTATAAATGATATGAATCAAAAATTATTTATTTCTATTATTAAGCATTATATTTATGTTTTAGTTTATTAATAATTAGTCTTTGGAACATAAAAATCCTAACTTAGTCTCTGATTACAGTGTATAAATGAATGCTTAGCTGTCATGCTACCGTAATTTATTTTTATCCTCTGATATGACCGCGACTGGACGATAGATAATAATAGAAATCCTGGTAAGATAAACTAATATTCAGTCAATAATCTTAAATAATATGTTGTATAATATCTAAATTTTCATAATTTTTTTTTTAAAATTGAGCAACAAATTGAGGTCTACAAGTTTTATAGATATAGGAGAAATAAAAATCTACATCGAACGGTCAACTATCTCTAAGAAACTCCACCAAATATCCCCTCACTTCAAGTAAGTGGTTTTTTTTAATCAACAATCATGAGTTCGGTTGTTCAGACTAACGTAGGGGTGTTCATTCGGGCGGTTTGGACCGAATCGAACCGAAATTTCGGTTATTCGAAAAGCCAAACCGAAAACCGAACCGAATTGGGCGGTTCGGTTCGGTTTTTAACCGAAATTATTTCGGTTTTTTGGTTTTTTTTAAACATTTATTTTTTTGAACTTTTCTCTAAAAATCGATTTTTTGAAAAAAAAAATTTAAAATAATTTTTTTAGAAAAAAAACTAAATATTTTAGTTATTCGAATGATTTTTTGGAAAAAATTAATGTTTAAATCAAATATTTGTGATTTAATGCTTCGAAAAATATATTTGAAAATAACTGCACTTAGAACAAAAAAATTGATAACGTTTTTTATTTCAATAATAATAATTTATGAATTTATAAAAATAATGTAATATATAATGCAAATATGTGTATATATAATATAATAAAATAACTTCATTAATTTTTTATTATTTATATTTCAAAAAATCAATATTTTTTAAAATCACTAAATGAATACATTTTTCAAGTTGAATCAACAATTCAAGTATGTTTCACCAAATAGATAAGTAATTAAACCAATTATTTTTTTTAAAAAAAAAGAACGAATGATGACTTTTGTTCTTTCAGTTTTTCAATAAAATTAATTTTATGGGCACACAATATTGATGTACATATTAATTGATTGATTTCAGTTCGGTTTGGTTAACCGCGAAAAAAATCGAACCGAACCGAACCGAACCGAAAACCGAAAATCCAGAAATCCAAAAATCGAAAACCGAACCGAATTTTCGGTTTCGGTTCGGATCGGGCGGTTATCCGAACCGTGAACACCCCTAGACTAACGTGTTTTTCCGGACTATCGAATAATATTTGGCCTGATATATCTTATTAGTCTGATTTACAGGCGGCAACGGTATTTAAAATATATATATATAAATTTATCTTACCATATTATATTACATCAATCCCTAAGAAAAACTGTCATAGTAAATTTAAGTGTTGAGACTAAATTGTCTTTTTTTTTATATAATAAATTATCATGACATTTCACAATCAATATTTGAATATAATTTCATAACTTTGAAAATTCAAAAACCTAAATCAAATTTGAAAATCCTACTTACCCACTTCTTAATCCACAAATCCACGTCGAATTTGCAAACCACTAGCAATTTATCAACTTTTTTTTTCAACCGTCTTGCATTTCTCATCGTCTTATGTAATAAATTTTATTTATCATTTTTAAAATTATTCTTACCTCACTTTATTCTAAAATAATATTTTCTATGACACCGTTTGGTTCGAGTATAAATAGTCCATGTATAACTTATCTTATCAAATCATTCGTTCTTCTCATCATATTATTTATCTATCTATTAATTATTTATTTTACATCAATCAAATAATCAATCATTTATCTTATATAAATCAAATTATTAAATTTAAATTAATATATTACCCCTATAAATAATATTATTCATATTTTTTTATTTTTAAATAGACAAAATATTAATTTATTATTTTTATATACAATTTAATCAATCAAATCAAAATCAATTCAAATCAACTATAATCCATCAATCAAATCAATTACTTTTATTAACTATCTTTTTTAATTATTTTTTATTACATTTTATTATTTATCCTATCACACGAACCAAACAGTACCTATGTATATTATCACTTCATCTAAATTCTATTCATTTATATTTTGATAGTTGTATATTATATATAACACATGCATGGTGTGTGCATAATTGCTAGTATAACTCAAGTAAGGGAACTCGTTATTTATGAAAGTCACTAGATAACAAAAATACCTGCTCTAAATTGGCTGGGCATAGGAGGGACCGGAATATCATTATTCAATGCAGATGGGCCTTGGTTGTCCCTTATGAACTATGGCCCATTATTTTTAGTGGTCCAATAGTAGACCATCCATCGTCCTGGCTCCTGCCAATCATTTTTTTAAAAAATTAAAATTAAAATTAAAATATTACTATTTAAATAATATATATTTTTTGAAATGATATTTAAATTCACACGAAATGCCTTAAATTTGGGAATTTTTTATTTAAAAGATGATTTTTATTTGTTTGACTTCGCCACAGGTCCCTACGCTAGTACGCTTAGAAACAAGGGCTCTACAAAATACAAATGGGCGATATAACATAATTGCACACGAGTGGGGGTCCACGAAGCAAGGAAAATTGGTCAACTTTTTATTCACTGTACTTTGAAATTTATTTTTTAGGCGGGATTATTAAAATTTATAGGTAGAGACGAGACGAGTGGACTTTGAAGGTTTTGATAAATTACTCCCATCCACATTAAATACAAATATCGTAAATTTTTTTGATCCGGTTAACTCGGTGAGCTGTAAAAGAGGAAAACTTTTGTGCGTTAGTAGTATTGGATGAGTAATCTTTTGGAAGACTGTAGTGCATCAAGCTACTGACGTTATGTTGTTTGATATGGTTAACTAAGTGAGCTGTAAAATAGAGACATCAGACTTTAACGGTAAATATTATCTTTGTTGTGGACATGATCGATAGTAAGAAAAAGATAAGATCGATTTTGAATGGATATGACTTATGAGACAACATCAGTGGTAAGACACCATCTCTCCCTGAACTCATGTGTTTAACAACTATACACATTTGCACTATCATAAGTATAATAAAATAAAGAAGTGTCCTAGTTAACACCTATATTTGTTGGCCTATTGATAAGCTTTTGAGCCTAACTGTCAGTCTGTCACGCCCCGGGCCTAGACCCGCACCACTGCACAATGGGACCATATAGCAACTACTCCGTATTCGTTCTTGCTTTATGAATATGATTAACCAAGTTGCTATAAAAGTTCATTGTAGCCCATTATAAACTTTTTTCACGTGGGACTGGAGTCTCACAATCATCCCTCTTTCAGAACGCGACGTCCTCGTCGCGACCTGACCTTCGATTCACTAGCACTGAGAATCTAGAGGTGACTCGATTCACTAGCATTGAGAATTTAAAGGTGGCTCCCGTCATGTAACACTTTGTTCCGTAGGTTCAAGAGGTCGCTCCCACGCACGTAGCACTTTGTCCCGTATTGCACTTATTTCCTGGGGTTCCTATTGATGATCGTCTCTGATACCATTCTGTCACGTCTCGGGCCCAGACCCGCACATAGGAGACTGCACAATAAGCCCATATAACAACTATTCCGTATTCGTCATCGTTTTACGAAAAAGATTAACCAAAATTGCTATAGAAGTCAATATAGCACATCATAAACACATTTTAAATCCTTAATTTTTTTTCATGTGGGACTGAGGTCTCACACTAACACCATTCAAATCAAACATAACAAACCGATGTCGTAATGAAATCGAGGATGTTAATTATATGATATATACATGCGATAATACCCTCAAACTATGTTGGTACCAACCGAATATGATATTATTTATTTGAAAATTTTAAAATGTTAGTTATATGTGTGTTACAGCCGAAAGTATGAATTTTCGGGTTTTTAAAAATATGTTTAAACTAAATGTCTTTTTTTTTTTTTTGGGTATGAACTTAAATGTCTTGTTAGAATGTCTGAAATGAGAAGGAAGAGATCATAATATTAATTCCTATCTGTCTACTTTTATTATGTACACATGATTTTCAAATGAGCTGCCCTACATTCCCTTGACATTATTCCCATCAAAATTCATTCATCATGCGCCTTATCCTGAGGACCTCCACACTTAATCCAAATGTCCTTTTCTCATCCATAAAGTTGTTCAAAAATTCAAAGACACGTACTGAAATTGAAAGCAAAATCTTGTTTGAATCTGATCTGGGCCGCCTATCTAACTTGTTGCTTCGTTGGGCCTATACTTTTTCTAACAACTCATTCGTAGGCCCGATAGCACTTGGGCTTTGTTAATCCTGAAGCAAGCCAAGCCCATACACACTTGCACCAGAGATTTCATTCATCACTGATGACACACAATTTAAAAAAATGAAAAAAAATAAATCGAAACGAGTAAAATTCAATTTCTGCGACGAAAAAAAGAAATTAACAAAAGTAACAAAAAAGACAAAAAGGAAACATGTAATATTCACCTAATCCACATCACAAAATTCATGCTCGGGTTGCGACTTGCTGAAAATGCCAACTCTATCCTCGCAATACAGCAAGTAACTCCTCCGCCAAATTCATCTGACCTCATGCATAAAAACAAATCCGAAAAGTAACCACAAGGGTGTTTTAGGTCATGTAACACTCGACTTGGGTCCGAAATTTGTAAGAGGGAGCACGTGGGATTAGGGCTGGGATACCGAGTTAAAATATCGATTTTTCGGCATACCGTACCGAGTACCGAACGTTATTTTAAATATAGACATTTTTTTGGTATATTAAATTTTTTTTGGTATCTATATGGTACCAATATAAATTTTTTTCATACCAACATTTCCGAATTTTGATATCGGTACCGGTATGAATTTTTTTTATGCTAATATTTTTTATACGCTATACCAAAAACCCACCCTACATAGGATACGAGGCCAAGACATCCCCAAATTTGTTATGCTGTGATTAGCCATCAACGGGAAAGGGAAAATCTAGTGATCCGAATTTTTGCAAGAGGTTAAAGTTAATGTTTTGATCAATGTAATGTCTTATATAATAATATCTTATCCTTTTATTAAAAATATATGTCAAAAATAATTTTTTTTAAATCACCTGAGAACTTGTCGCCGCTATTTTTCGATGCACACTGACTAAAATTAAGAATTAACATAACAGTGTGCAAACCACACTAGAGAAGTAAAAAAACAAAGTTACACCTCTCTTATATGAAAATGATTCTAAAGAATAGATCATTTGCTCATTTTTAAATCATAAAAGGTCTATTTATTTAAAAACCAGTGTTTTACACTAATACTTGTTGAACGAATGATCATTCAAAAGATAATAAAATTGTCTTCTAATGACCTCTAATTATATAATCGACCGTGAACATCGACGTAAGCGTTTTTATTATTTTTATTTTACAAAACTTGGGAAAAAAAATCCAAATTAGTCCCCACCCATCAGCGAAATAGCGAGCAAGCTACTGCATTATGAACGCCTAAATGGAAGATAATTAAAAGTGCAATAACATATATAAACTCTATTTATAATTAATTAATAATATTATAAAAAGAGTAGGAAAAATTAGCATTTTTAATATTAAATAAACTACTACGATTATTAATTAAGGGTTGAGTTGATGCTACCGCAAGGTAATGCCCTGCATGTGACACGACGGTTCATGATTGATTTAAATAAGTGAACCCTACGTGAGATCCACTAATTTTGACCCATCATGGAAACGATTATTAAGAACAAAATTATTTATTTATTAAATAAAAAAAGAAAATAATCATATCTCATATATATTTTCCAAAAACGAGATGTTTCATACAATATTTCCCCATTTTCTCCCCAAACTCCATGGCTATACCATACGATACAATACATACACAGATCTTTATATCTATAGACGGAGAGAGAAAATCTGAATCCTAAATAATTTGTACTAATCGATGTTGTTAATATTGCACGCCCTCAATTGTTAAATCTGAATTCAGCGCCCTTCATGAAGAAGCCGATGCACCGATCTTTTTCTGACGGACCCTCCAATCCCAGAACCTAAGCCAAGCCCCACCCGATCGAGTTTTGGAATTGTGTTGTTGTTTCTTAATTTATGTTGTGAAATTAGGCGGTGCAAATTTAGTTGATTTGTTTATTGTTCATTTCCTTTTTATTGCTTTTGGTAATTCGATTCATCGATTTGTGAGGAAGAATGAACGGTGGTGATGGTGGAGAGGCAGCGGCAGCTACGGCGGGTCCACCAGCGCCGCTGGAATGGAAATTTTCTCAGGTATTTGGGGAGAGGACGGCTGGCGAAGAAGTGCAAGAAGGTAAATTTGATTAATGAGTGTTATTAATTCATGCTACGATTCGGATCTTGTTGTAGATTTTCGGGTTCCAGTAATTTGATCTGTTTTGGGATTGTGCGTCGAGTGGGAAATAAATGGTTTTGCGCAAATTATTATTTACTGTAATTGTATGAGTTTCGGTGGGGAGTTTCAGCGAGTGATCTGCACGTTACTGTATTTAATCAGTTATTTTGGGGAAGATGGTGTTGTGGTGAACTTAATTAGTTCAGTACTAGTTTGATTCTGGAGAATATTACTGCATGAACTTAATCCTGTGTCAGGAAGAATGTTAATAAGTTGAGGGTTGGATCTCTTTCTTAGATATGTTACTCTACTTCACGATGATCTTGTTTTCTTTAATCTGAGTTTGGAGACAACTCCCCCACCTTTTGTGCTTTGAACTTTGAACTGCAGTTATTAACTTTATATTGAGGCAAAGCTGAGGGTTGGCATGTTTACCCTCTGCATGCAGTGAGAAAGTTCCTCATTGCATGTTTCTGTAAGTATGTGCAGACAGTTGTTGTCTTAGTAGTGGGCATTAATGTTGTTTATCTGAAACTTTTTAACCAAATGATCAGGAAATTCATTCAACAAATTGGAAATGAGCCGTCTGCTTAATCTTTTTGTCCCATTTGGGTCATAGGAAATCGATTGTGGCGAGACATGTCTTGAGATAACACTAGTATTCCAAAATGAGACAATCCATCAGTTTAATGACGTCGTACTTTACAAATGTTGGCCCGTATACGTGGCTCTATTCAAACATGTCGTGTTTTGCTATCATCTAAGTGGGTAAAAGAAAAGGCTTAAGAAAGTCAATTTCCCATTCCAAATAAAAAATTGAAAATTGGCACATTTTTGCCGGTTATTGCGTTTATTAAATTTAAATGTGTTTGAGTAATTATTTCTGTTGTTTCTTATCTTACATTGTCAATGTGAGAGGAATCATTGATTCTAATTATTATTCTAAACTATCATACTTTTTATTATCAAATCTCCATAAGCACTCTATTACTGTTCTGGTTATCCTAGAATACTGATTTATGAATGTCAATGATTTAATTCATCTTGGAGTGGGATGTAGGCTATATACTAAGTCCAATCCACATGAATCAGGAGAAATGATAAGTCCCTAATGATATACTAGATTTGGCTTGGTTATTGAGACGTGGAAAAGACCATCCTATTTGTTCTGTCCCATGGACAGTATACTTGTGGGGAATGAGAGGCATTATGACGATGATTCCCCAGATTGAATCCTTCTTCAAAGTTTAGTATCTTCTCAGTTCTCACATGTATTTAGTGGCTTCGGAAATGGCATCGTTCTAGTTTGAATTTGATGTTATTGTCCATGCAGGAAATGGTGAATTCTGAAATGATTGATTGCTTAACTTAACGTGTCATTATATTTTACTCTTCAATTCTACATAGATAGCAAAAGATGATAGCATATTAGCATCCCCTCTCAATTCTGATACATCGTGTATTTTCCTTCTAATATACAGTTGATATCATATCCGCGATTGAGTTTGACAAAACTGGCAACCACCTTGCTACTGGTGACCGCGGTGGAAGGGTGGTTTTATTTGAAAGGACTGATACTAAAGAGGTTATGATCCACATGTCAAAGGATTTTATTTTGTTGGTGATGTCGTGTCTTGCTCATTTGATTTTCAAATATTGTTTTCTTTTGCAAATGTATTTTTCAGCATGGAAGAAATCGAAAAGATTTAGAAAAAATGGACTTCCCAATAAGTCGACATCCAGAGTTCCGTTACAAAACTGAATTTCAGAGCCATGAACCAGAGGTCTGCATAATTCTTTTCCCCCACTGTTTCTCATACACCATACCCATGAGATTCTCAGTACAATTTTATTTTAAGTTTGTGGCTTTAGTTGTAGCTATGATTGAGATTTGATGCATGCACTTGCACATTATTGCAGTTTGATTATTTGAAGAGTTTGGAAATTGAGGAGAAAATCAATAAGATACGCTGGTGCCAGACAGCTAATGGAGCTGTCTTTCTTTTGTCAACTAATGACAAAACCATAAAGTTTTGGAAGGTGAGATCTAGAATCCCCCTTTTCTGGTAATTTTGTTTGGAAACAAAGAGAAATATTCCATTTTAATTGTTCTAAGTAATCTTTGCGTACAGCTTTAATTGAAACTTCAGCCATATGTGTATCAATTAAGTATAGTACTTGGTTCTGAACATATAATGCGCATATTTCTTAATGTGTGTGCGTGTCTTTAATGTACCCACCAAAGCAGTGCAATAGCTCTCAACTTTTGTGATCACCAGTTGAATTTCTTCCTAGTGTACCTGAACTGAAATTGTTTTTTCCCCTTTCTGAATCTAAAGAAATCTAGTTATGCATATCATACTTTAAAATAATGATCCTTTGATTCTTCAGGTTTGTATTACTCACTTCATTCCCTCCATACATTTCTGACTATATTACTTTAAAGGATTTAAACGTTTCTTATTTGGGCAGGTTCAAGAAAAGAAAGTTAAGAAAGTTTCTGAGTTCAATGTCGATCCTTTTAAAGTTAGTAATGCTGCAAGTTCTAGTGTGTCTTCTAGTCCTAAGCAGTATCTTTCTAATGGGAGCTATCCGGATCGATCTCAGAACTCTTCAAGAAATGATGGACTGTCCTTGCCTCCTGTCAATTCACTGAGATTGCCTATGGTAGTTGTACTTAACCGAGCTGAAGTTTTACTTGAGGAATTGGGAATATCTGATCACACGTTTCATGTGATTGCCATCAGTATGAATTCATTGCGTTACTCATACCTGGTAATGAATTGATTGTGTTAATTTTAGATTACAAGTGGTGAGACCAGTCTTGTTGCAAGATGTAGGAGAGTTTATGCCCATGCTCATGACTACCATATCAATTCAATCTCAAATAACAGGTGAGAAATAAAATATTATCTTACTGTGTAGATGTATTTCTGTGGATTCTTGTTCCCTCTTTTCGTTTATCCTTGTCTAGAGTCGGGAGAACCTGAAAACTGAAGCCGTACTTGGGGTTTTATTTTGGATGATGTAAATTCTTCATTTGGCTGCGAAATAGGGAAGCATTATCAAGAACAATTGGACCCACTCTTTCTGAATATTAAACAATCATAAACTCGTTATTGCCTTATTTTCCGCTAAAAATAGAATTCAAGTGGCCTCTTTAATTGTGGAAGCATTATTGAGAACAACGCGGGACTGGCCCTGCAGAATGTTAAACAATGACCAACTTTGTTACTGCCTCATTTCCCCCTAAAATTATAATTCAAGTGACCTCTTTAATTGTTGGATCATTCTGAGGATGATAAAAATAACAGCGGTTCATGATTTCATATCCCGTTGGTACTTAAAAATTGTCGCTCACAAGTCGGCTATTCTAGTATTTATCAATTAATGAATGAATATCTCAGAAGCTTTCTCAGGTAATACCTTTATATTTGAGTTGTAAAACTTCTCTGCTCCTAGCTTTACTGTATGAAGCTTTAGCTTTTTATGCTCGACTGCATAGTATGCCCCAAAACTACCACATGAACTATATGCTTCCGAAACATCACCTAGTAAAATTTCACGTCTTCCATGGCACTCCCTTTCTCTTTGTTTCAGTGACTTGAGTTCAAAATTTATGACTAATTTTTTTTGCCATGCTTTTCAGTGATTGTGAAACATTTATATCAGCTGATGATCTGAGAATAAATCTCTGGAACTTGGAAATAAGCAGTCAAAGCTTCAATATTGTTGACGTGAAGCCAGCAAATATGGAGGACCTAACTGGTGACCTATTTGTTTTATATTTTTCAATAGATTTTGTCTGGTACTATTATTTTATACTTTTCATCAGGGTGGTTCCGAATCTCAATCACAACATGTTTATTTATCCTTTCCAATTCTGAACGTGATTTGTCATCTCTTGTGAAAACAACTAAATTGCTTGAATGATTGGAAAATATCTTTACCTTCTAAATTCATGAGTGAACAAATAAGAATAATGTGGCAAGTAAACAGATCAAATCACCATAAAGCCAATGTCGAACTGGTTGTATTGACTGATGTTTGCTTATTGCAGAGGTGATAACATCAGCAGAATTCCATCCTACTCATTGTAATATGTTAGCATATAGTAGTTCAAAAGGATCCATCCGTCTTATAGATCTGCGGCAATCAGCTTTGTGTGATTCACATTCTAAACTGTAAGTTATTTAGTTTTGTACTCGTAAGTGGTTTTCCTGATAAATTTAAATTCTGAGTTGTTTTTCTGTCCCTCAACAACAGTTTTTAATTTTCAATTTTGATTTACTTTTCTTGCAAATGCTCCAGAATTAATGAGCTAGTAACGATCTGTTTGTAAACAGATTTGAGGAGCAGGAGGCGCCTGGTTCGAGGTCATTTTTCACTGAGATAATTGCCTCAATATCAGATATTAAGTTTGCCAAGGATGGAAGACATATTCTTAGTCGTGATTACATGACCTTAAAGGTTCTATCCTGTGATACTGTCTACACCTTCACAAGCATGTTGTTAGTTGTCCCATTGGTCAAAAAGTTCGCTGGTTCTTATTCTGTGTTGTATGCCTTAAGTCTTGGTTGGTTCAACTGAATCACATTGGATGTACCTAGGCATCATGTGGCAAGTGAAACATGCGCTCTGAAGCAACGAATAATTTCTCCAACTTTAGAGTTCAGGTGTTGGAAAAAATTTCGCACGGGACGGGTGATTTCTTAGTTTCGTCCGGTCATTAATTACTTGATTATTTTTAGATAATAGTAGAATGAGTAGTTATGATTTAATAGCATGAAATTAGAGCTGAGTGTTTAAAAGTGGCTGTTCTCATTTTGTTGTAGTAAAACTTTGAAAGATTATTTCCCAACTCCATCATGACCATGAAGGTGGGAAGCAATCTATGTCATAATCTTCAATTCATCTGTTCCACTATTTTGCTGTTGAAAATTTTCTATCCTGGGAAGAATATCCGTACTTTCAGCTTCTTTGGATTAGGATCATAGAACATATTCAAATGTCTTTATCAGTGTCAGTTTTGATATTGCTGAGTATTCATGTTATCTGGTTTCAGCTGTGGGATGTCAATATGGATTCTGGTCCAGTAGCAACTTTCCAGGTTCATGAATATTTAAGACCCAAGGTAAACCGAACGCCAGCCAGTTGACCTGGGGTCGCTATTTTATTTCTTAATACATGTGTTGCTGAGCTGATTAAAATATTATTTTGATAACTTCCAGCTATGCGACTTGTATGAAAATGATTCTATTTTCGATAAATTTGAATGCTGCCTCAGCGGTGACGGTCTTCGGCTGGCAACTGGTTCTTACAGGTATATTGTCCAGTTTCTGTTTGGTTGTAATATTAATATTGCTTTCTTCTTTGTCCATCTAACAAAATTCTTGTCTTGATTTCAGCAACCTGTTCCGCGTGTTTGGTTGTAGTGCGGGCAGCACTGAAGCAACCACTTTAGAAGCCAGCAAAAACCCGTTGAGGTACTTTTATCAAGTCTAGATTTGTCAAGTTGGTGAAACTTAAGTTATGCCATCGCCGTACAATCTTGCTTATTATTTGTTTAACACAAACCACTCGATCGCATTTTCAGAAGGCAGATTCAGACCCCTACAAGACCTGCCAGATCCCTGAGCAGTAGCATTACTCGAGTTGTGAGACGAGGTATCTTTATTTCCCTTACCATCCTCTTATCTAAACTTTCTTTGTGAAACTTGACTCACTTTTTTGAGTTCTATATTACAGGCTCAGAAAGTCCTGGAGTTGACTCCAATGGAAATTCGTTTGATTTCACCACAAAGCTCCTTCACCTTGCATGGCACCCATCGGAAAACTCAATAGCCTGTGCTGCTGCGAATAGCCTGTACATGTACTACGCATAAACCTCCATTTTCAGGAGATCACGCACCATTTTGGGTCCACCGTTCAAGAACGCACCATTCAGCAAATCAAGCATTGCCCTCTCACACCTGTATATGAACATCCGATGCTGTAGCATGCGGGCCTCAAATAGCTCTGCGAAGGAACCATTGCCTTTGTACCTGGAAGCGACCCTCCATCAGTTCACACCCTTTCCACTTCACCCAACATGTTCCCTTCATTTTTTTGACGTCTTTCCTGGAGAGGAAAGGCAGTACTGTTCTGTTCTTTCTATGTCAGGGTTGAAGTTGGGAAACAACGGATGTAATTCACCTACGAACAAAACTTAAGGTTGTCTTGTATTGTCCCTAGCTTTCCTCTCTTTTTATTTTTTATTTTTAAGGTAAAGATGTAGTTTTTTTAATTTATGGAACAGAGCTATTGCTAACTTTTGAGAGGTTCAAGTTCACGACCTTTGAACGGTAACCTAATGCTTTCCCTACTATTTTTATAGAGTATGTTTTTATATCTTTGTTTTCATCTTTTTAAAATTCTCATCAGATTTCCTTTCTTGAAGCATTTAACTTAGGGTTCCACTATTTTGTATCTATTCTATATTATAAAGGATGAGTATGTTAGAGTAACTACCATCTTGAGGACACCAAAATTACACTTTTCTATCCAATATTTTACTAAAAACTTCATTGCTTCTAGAGAAGCTTAGGGCAAAGTAACCATTGCAAAACAAAGAACGAAACTAAGGTAACTGACAAACGTTAACCACTTATTTTCCTTGAAAATTCTTTTCTATGACTGCTGATCTCATGTTTAAGGCACTAAACTGGACCCTTGTCACAACTTGTTTAAATGTCCATCCACTCATTTGGTTTAAACAATCTTATTCATCGCTTCAAATATGTGGTACCCCGTGTTAGGATATGATCATAGAGCAGACGAGCATGAAACGAATGTAAATATCTTTAACCGATATTAGTTCATTAGTAATGTGTATGTTTCTTGTGAGATCGATCTGGTCTATTCATGTAGTGAAAAATAATACTTTTAAAATAAAAACAATATTTTTTAATGAGTCGGGTCGGGTTCGACAATTGTTTCACAAAATTGACCCGTAAAATAATTTAATAAAAGTTTTTTTTTTTTTTAAAAAAAAAGCTTTTTTGATTAATAATTAATCCATTATTTATTTTTCAATCATTTTGTATTTTACTAGTAATCAAACATGAAAATGGCCGTATAATGCATAATGGATGGATTAAAAATGACTCCTCGATGTATTTGGAGGGACGAGGTTAAAATGCATGTCCATATCACATATGAATTTCAAATACACTTAAAATATGTGTCATTTGAAATACATTTTAAATGTATTCTATTCCTACCACCAACATGAAAGAATCAAATCAAATAAAATAGTTAGCAAATGGTCGTCTACGAAAACACACACACACACATATTGTGAGTAAATAAATAAGCTATCCGCCAGCTCGAGAGTGATTGCACTGTCAACGATATTCCATAATTGTATAGTTTGCGATATCTGACAGTCTCTGTGACGTGGAAGTTTCACAAATAATTCACTTACAATAAAATCAACAAACCCCAATATATCTGTCTCATTGCCTCAACTCCCCCTTTGCTATTACCTCTCTTTTCTTGAAATACATAAAATGAAATTCTTCATATGGAAATAGTTGACTCACCGGAAATTCAAGCTTCTATATCAAATTTATCAATGAAAAACTAAACCAATCTCCTGCTCTTAATCCAAGAATTTGCGTCCGATTTTGTTCTTGATTGTTCTGTTCAGTGTTCTGTACTCGCCTTCTTCCGAAAACCCTAATTTTACACCATTTTCCTCCCTGATTAAGCAGACCCACCTCGAATTCAATCCCAATACTCGATCTTTTCATCATTTCCTCGTCGCTGTTAAAACCGACCCGGATAAAGAAATCGTCCAAGAACCGACCTTTTCGATCCAAGAATGCAAGACCCATCGCTGTATTCTCAGATCAGATCACTGGTACAGCCGCAGCCACAGTTCCCAGACCAAGAACACTTGAAGTGCCCGAGGTGTGATTCCGCAAACACCAAGTTTTGCTACTACAACAACTATAATCTCTCCCAGCCACGCCACTTTTGCAAGAGCTGTAAAAGGTACTGGACTAAAGGCGGCGCGTTGAGGAACATCCCTGTCGGCGGAGGCTCCAGGAAGAACACCAAGCGTAGCTCCTCCTCCTCCTCCGCATCCGCATCCGCCGCCTCACACAACCATCAGAGCAAACGCCCTGCAGCGTCGGCATCAGCATCTTATAACAGCAAAATTATACACGATTTATCAGAAATTAAAGAGCCATTGCCTGTGGAAAGGGATAACTGCGTGGGGCTTCAGTTTGCTAACTCGCTGGAGGTGAGTGGTGGTTTCGGCTCGCTGATCTTGGGGTCGAGTGGCGAGCCATTTGCCAATTTTCTTGATGGAGCCAATGGGTCCAGCTTCCAGTTCAAGGACCATTTTGGAGATCCGGGTCCGGGTCATAATATGGATCATCAAGTTGGGATGGAAAGTGGGAATGGTAGTAGTAATAATGGCAATGTTGGTTTCTTGGTTAATGGTGGCAATGGATTATGGCTCGCTTGATCTCTTGTTATTAATTACACCAAAAGCTCAAAGTGAGTTAAGAAATTTATTGAAAAATGCGAGTATCTTCTTCTTCTTCTTCTTTCAAGAAACTGCTTTTCACTGTATTTTTGAAGTTGTTGATGCAGAATGTGAGGAATGTAAATTTAGCAATATTAAACTATAAATTATAATTTTGTCTTGAAAATGTGTTGGGCATATTCAAGTGATGAATTAGAGTTATATTTGAGAAATTAATTTCATTCCCTTGACATCATGAAATCGAGTTGCAAGTTGCAACACATGGAATGTATCACTTGTCGAATAGTACTTTTGATGAATATCGTCCATCGAGTCGCAAAGTTTGATCTATTAATGTCAACACGTTTTGCTTCAAAAAGAAATCATCAGAAAAATAATATCGTCCATCGAGTCGCAAAGTTTGATTTTTGCCTGATTAATTGGTGAGACATAAATTGGTGTATATTTGGATTGATAGTTGGGTCGTGGAAAAAGGAAATTGTAAATGATAAACAAATATTGGTGGAAATTGATATATATATATTTTTTCACCCGATGTAATATGATCAAATTTATAAGTATGTCTCGTAACATGGATGTTTTTATTTTGTTTGTTTTGTTATCGAGCAATTTATAATCATACGTTAACTTGTGATTATTTTTCAGCTTTGGTCTTTTTTCGTTGTAATGTCCATCGTTGTGTCATGTGTGTTAATTTTCAAAGTAACGTGACTTGAAAATACTTCAATGAGAAAAATGCTAAAATAGAAATATTGCTATTTAGTGAACTAATACCGTGAATTAACCGACAATATGATCATAATGAAAGACATGTAACTCATCTTTCAAGAAAAAAACATGTAACTCATAAGATATAAAAAAATATGTTTTCCCATGAAGAGTATGTGACCGTAAGTGGGATGCTAATTAGACTGGGAGTCTGACACTACCTCAACATTTATGTAAAAGTTGAGATTTATATATCAATATACGTGGAGTCTAATATTTTGTCAGTGGATTTCACGTGTATTGAAGATTCATTTTTAAATAGATCATTGAAGTAATCATATATAAGTAGGATGTATTTTTTTGTAATGTAGATTTGATCCATTGTCACGCTACGAGATATTTGAATATCGAATTTGTGTTGCCTTGTCACTAGATGAACATCAAGATTCGGATCCAGTGATGAAAAATCTCATGTTTCGCTGGCATGAGGATCGTGTGATATTTATTTGTGATTTGTGTGGAATGGGTTGGAAGTTGGGAACTCGAAGATTTGGAAAATCATATTAAGTGTATTTTAGTACAATTTAACTCAATTTTGTTCTTGAAAGGACAAGACATAATCGAACTTTTCTCCTCTGTCTTAAATATTTTATACAACGTATGATCTTCACCTTTTTGTATGATTCCCCTTTGGTCTGGTATTGGTCGGTAAAATTTAAATTTTTTTAATTGGAAAAATCTTGTTTTTTTAATAGTTTAACATGGTCAAATTTCTTGATTATATTATATCATATTATATTAATGAGATTGGATTACTTTGATGTTGGGGTGGGTGTTTAGTGGTCCAAGAATCGTACTGGGTTTTGGTTTAGTTGTGGAATTAATTTGGTATATTCAATGAAGCCAATTGCTTTGGCTCCTTCATTTGACGTATATATTTCCATTATGGTTTAAACAGTTGACTTCAATGTGACATTCGCCTACTCTAATTGGATGTATTTTTTCCATTATTGTTCTATTTGATTGCGAGTCTGGCAAGTGGAAAAGATTTTTTTTTTTTATAAAAAAAACCGAGTCAAAATCTTTGTTTAATTATATTTTTGAGAAATAATATTTATACGAATGAATTACGGTGATGAAATATGTCTATATATACTATTGATTAAATTTATATTGGAAATTGAATGAAAAAGAACAAAAAATTGAGTTGAAAAATATTTCGGACAGAGGAGGTTGCGCTCGAGCATGCAAAAGTACACGCTCGAGCGCGCTTGGCCCAAGCGAAGAGGGCCAGGCCGAGAACCGCACGCTCGAGCGCCCGGTTATGCGCATCCGACAACGCTGCGCTGGAGCGCGAGCCATACTGCCTGGGATTCCAAGCAACGGGTTTCCTCCAAATGAATGCATCTTTTCGGACTATTCTTTCATACATGATGGAATAACAGTTGTGGTAATATATACACTCATTCTAATGTGCATAAGAAGCGGTTTTCCACAAAAGGTTGCTTCCTTCAAACGAAAAGTCGTGTTCTTTGAACACAAAATCTTGATTGTCTATATAAAAAATCATCTGTCTGCATTATCTCTACTATTTTATAATAGTTGAGAGACTTATAAAAATTGTTATTGTGGACACCAACTTTATTATTTCCTTTTTTTGTCATTTCTCTACACAATAATATTTTGATTTATCACTTTTCGAGTGGTTCATTAAAACAACTTTATGTTTAATTCTTTAATTAGTTTTTATTAATTTTTTACCTCTCACTTCTCATTTCACATCCCACTAACTCACTTCTTAATCCACAAATCCACTTTGAATTTGCAAATCGCCTGCAATTTCTTAACTTTTTTTCCAACCGTCTTCCATTTCTCATCGTCTTATATAATAAATTTTATTTTTCCATTTTTAAAACTATTTTTACCTCATTTTTATTCTAAGATAACTTTCTCTATGTATATTATCAATTCAAAATAACTCATCTAAATTACATTCATTTATATTTTGATATTGATATTTGTATACTATATATAACACACGCATCGCGTGTGCATAATTGTTAGTAGATATAGAACACACAAGAGCATACATATTCCTGCATAATTATCTTCTATTCACTTGAAAGTTTCGCATATAAGAGTTCACATAAATCAAGTAATTGTTGTGCTTCGATTGCTTAATAAACAAAAATCGTTGTATCTTAGAGACGATTGCCAATACCAATTTAGCACATTGTAACTGAACAATTTCGTCTTGCGTCGACAATCATTTCCATCACTTCAATCTACATACACATCCAAAAAGAGTTGATACCGTGAATAAAAGTTAAATCCGCTTAAAAATAATTTTCATTTTAACATGGA
Source organism: Henckelia pumila (assembly GCF_033568475.1). NCBI lineage: Eukaryota > Viridiplantae > Streptophyta > Magnoliopsida > Lamiales > Gesneriaceae > Henckelia > Henckelia pumila. Next base: position 93,717,588 of record NC_133120.1, on the reverse strand, counting down.
TAAAAAGAACTATGTACGAAATAGGCACATGTTAGAGAGACACAATTTACGATTGATTGGGTATGGTAAATTACAAAAGTATATTCACTTTGTATCAATTATATATAGGTTTCCTCTTTTTTTTTCTTATTATATAATTCAATTTTTCATTTAGTAGTTTTTTTTTTACTATTGTAATTTTATTAAATAAATATTGGTAAATGTATAACAATTTTTTGAATGAATTAAATAAGAATAAATAAGAAGTTTGTGGTAAATTTTATTTTCTTGATAATTTTCTTAATCTATACTACATTATATTCTTAATTGGTTTGTCGTTTGTTTTATTCAATGTCAAATTTACCTTGATTCGATTTAACATTCATTATCCAAAGAAAAACGTTTATTACATAATCATATAATTTTTTTTATATAATTACTTATTTTAACTAATCTTGAAACTTTTTAATAATATTTTTTTACTTATGTGGACATCGTGTGCAACGATACTAGTTTGTATGAAAAATAAACAAGACTATATATTTAAAACAAATAGAATATTCTCTTTAAAAAAGAAAAAGAAAAACTAATTGACTATTTATATTTAAAATATTTTTGAATGAATGATGGGCCCACAAGATCGCCCTTGCATCAAGGGAAAGGGCATATATTGATATTCAATCGATCTCTCCCGTCTCGAATGGACCAGAAAGGCCCACACAATAGCTCTCAGCCCAATGGTTAATGGACCACTTAAAGAGTGCCCATCGAGAAGTTATTCAAGTAACCACTTGTGGGCATGTCATTGAATCAAATTTTTTTTTTAAAAAATAGGTTATATGACGTCATATAAAATTTTGTTTATATTTGGATCGACGTAATTTTGACTTGAAAGGTAAATATTTAAAAAACGTCTTACAACATTTTTTGTGATTCCAATTATAATATAAATCAAATCGAAAGCTATATTAAAACAATAGTATAGATTTTGTTATTCACACCAAAACATATTTGTCAATTCTTGGTCCTACATTCTTACTTCACCAACCATTTTCATACCCAAATTTCATATGAATTTGTTGTGCGTTGACTTCTTTACGTTTCCCACCTAATCTGCTGATCAAAACTACAATTTTATTGACTTTGTAATCAAAGTGGTCGTTGTCAGGGTGAGAAAATTAATCCTCCGACACCGAAAATTAGATCGTACAAAAGACTGTTGTTATCTATTTCATAAAATCAAAGATCAAGATTTGACGATTTTTATACGAATCCGTATAATGTGTGTCTTTGTCTCACATGAAAAAAATGCGTGTCCAAATCTTGGCCTCACCCCTATGATGTCGTAGTACCTCCGGTGTAGGGTTGAAATACTCCTCCAACACATTGATTTGATATTATTCAAGAAGCTCATTGACAATATTAAAATATGTAAACCATTTTTTTTTTGGTTTTCTTGTGAAAAAACGTATAGCTTTGTATTATAGAATTTAGTTGTAAGGTCCAAATCCACTAAACTCACTTACGATGATTTTAAAATAATTTTTATGATTTTATGCCATAAATTGTTTAAGTTATGATTTAATGATTATGGTTTCATGATATAATTATTTTATGTTTAACGCTTTCGATTAAGTTAATGGTTTCAGGTCGAGTTTGATTTTGGAATCATGGGACGAGGCTAACCTACGAACGAGATGATAGAGCGTATTTTTATGAACGTTTTAAGTATAATATTGATATGTTTTTGATGTATGAGTCGGGGGATGGTATTTTTATCAGACAAGTCGGGATGACTGACTGACTGCATTTTAGAGATGAACACACATTATGTATTGAATGATCATTATCCTATCTATCTACCCGGTTCCCCACCCCATTACTTCCCATGTCCCCTTGTTCCCTTGACTCTCTCTTCTTTCCTATCCTCTACACGATTCTTTCCCCTTCTCTCCATTCTATCATCTTCTCCTTCTTGTTTCTTAATTGAACCTTCACGGTTATTCAAGAAAGTCACAAGCCAAAGTTCCAAATCTCGTTCTTGGTGTGGTTAGCTCGTTGCCAAGAATCCGAATCAACTTCGTCTTCATTTCAAGGCAAGTACAAATTTAAAAGATTTTGAAACCCATTCAAGCTATTATGTATTTTGATATGAATTGTTGTGTGTTGAGATATGTATGCATGATTTTCATGAATTTCAAGAGCATGAAGTTATGATTTTACGAGATCATGAAGCGTAGGTTGTTCTTGTCAAGTACTTGAGTTGATTCAAGAGATTCATGTTCTTTTAAGATTTTAATGTTTTGAAGTTAGTTAAACCATGTTCAATTACAAGAAAATGAGCTTTGATGATTTATGTAGTTAGGATTTTGATTAAAAGAAGTTTATGTTTGAAGTTTGAAGTGTTGAAGTTGTGTTTGGTGGCACCGGATTACCTATACTTGTTATGATTTTGAGGATAACAATTAGGATAGTGATCCAAATTATATGAGGCCAATTCTATTTGAAAGCTAGCTTATTTATCTACAACTTTCATGTTTTGAGTTTTGTCAAAATTATTTTGAAAGATTGGTCAAAGTCATCCCAAAGTGTGTCGAGTGTTTTGATTTTCCCGGAAGTGACACATCTGGGGAGAATGAGCATAACGTTTTACTGAGAACTCCAATTGAGGTGAGGTTTTCGGCATTAGAAATCCAAGATCCAGAGATACAACTTTCATGTTTACCACTTTTTCAAATTCTGAATTAAAAATAGAGTTTCGGAGCGAGCAATATGAACCATTTGCGCAGGTCAGGCGCACCCGCGCCTAGAAGTTGAGCGGCCGCGCCTTTCCTTCGAAATTCATGATTTTTTTATGTTATTTTAGGGTCCTAAATTCATGATTATGATCTTCAAAGGCTTATATAATATATTTAAGAGTTTCTATGCAAAAAGTTTCAAGTTTTAAGTCAAGAACGACAAGAACGACTTACGTGGATCGATTACGCTATGTGATGCATGTAAATGTCTAAGTTTCATTCATGAAACCTATGTTCAATATGAAAGTATGATTTTTATCATCTATGACATGCATGAAGTAATGGAGTAAAGTTTTATGTTCATGAAATGAAAGTTACGACGGAATTTACGATGAAACAATGATGTTTCATAATGAATGAAATGATATGATGAATGATGTTAAGATGAAGCATGATATGATATGTTGATGCATGAAAAGATTTTGATGTCTTATGTGTCTTTGAGGTGGCAAACACGGGATTGGTGCTCCAGTTTGGGCTCCGGAGAGGGCCTTTCCAAACATGGCTCATGAGACATATAAGTACACGAGACTGGTGCTCCGGGATGAGCTCCGGAGAGGGCCTTTCCAAAGAACGAATGTTATGAGGCTTAGTGCCATATGCTTGTTGATCAACAAGAAAAGGATGAATGTGCCCATTATGACGGTTGCCACAATTTCTCATAATTCGTCACCAAATGATGAGTTTATGTTATGTTATATTACGTTTAAATGATATTTGAAATCTCACGATTTTTACTGCATATACTTGCTGAGTTTTTAGACTCACTATACTTGAATGGTGCAGGTAATGAGGATGACATTTATGCATATGTCGACGAGTTTAATGTCGGACATGAAGAAGAGCAAAGAGTCGGACCGGCGGGCGATGCATGAGTGTGTTATGTGTTGAGTGTGATATGCTATGTCTTGAGTTATTTGCAACTTTATGATGTATTTTAAGGTTGTAAACAAGTTTTATAAATTTTAAGGTTTGGATTTGGTTTGTAAACTATTCTGAAATGTTTTAAGTAAGGTTTGATGTATGCATACATCTTTCAAAAAATTTCTTTTCCGCGTTATTTTAAGGTTATGTTAGTTTTGTAACATCTTCATCGGTTGAGGGTATTACAGTTTGGTATCAGAGCAGTTCGCTCTGGGTTTTTTTGAAACATTCATGCATACTCGCCACGACTCCAACGCTCCGTCTTCATGTCTGTAAGTTATGATGTTTATTCGATTATGTGTATGATAATGAGATGAGATATTGTATGCATGTTACATGTTAAAGTATATTTACGTATTGAATCGTGACTGAGCTGTAGTGACCCTTACCCGGATCACCTACTAAACAGAACTTATGCATGCAATTAACTTAATTAACAGATATCAGAATAAAACTGCGGAAACCATAATAATATACAATCCCAAGTAAAGGAATCTGTAATTTATCCAATAATATACAACCAAATCGAATAGCTGTATAAACCCAAACAACAGTAATAAAACCTAGACAAAGCTCCAGCTGGCCAACCACTGACTAGCCCCTCCTGGATCCACCCTCCTCGTCCAATCGCAAACCTGCCCCATGGAATAGGGTGTCCAGAAAATACAGAGTACGAGACGTGAGCATAAAACGCTCAGTACGAGAGTATGAGTATACATGCATGAAAAGTGAACTCCCTATAGACTCGAGGTCAAGGATCAGATAACCGAGACAGACCGGGCCCTGGTATGTAGCACGCTGTGCCGTCGCTTCAGGAGGTGGCTCCCATACCGAGATAACCGTGGATACGCTGGACCCAAATCGATGGAAGTCCATCCACTAACAGGATAGAGTACAACCCTACTAACAGACATCTCGAAAGAGATACAGCAAGATGCAAATGAATGCAGCATAATATCATGTCATATAAATCATGCAGTCACATAATACATGCATACTCAGTCAGGATATCTCGAACAGTATTTCTGTACCTCAAAACAGTGCAAGCTCTACCAACTCTAGGTCCACGCCTATAGTCTGCTCTACACTGCCAAATGATACTACTATCATTAAAGTGCTCTAAAAGCCTTAACTAAGCTATTGCATACTCCTAACTATTTATAGGAAGCAAAAGCTATACCTTCATCCGTCGTTAGCCCTTTGATGTCGATGCCTCCAAAACTTGGGCACAACTCCGCTACGACTACTGAACGCCTCGCCGACCTCCGGACCAAGCCTAAGAAGACTAGAACAGCTCCAAAAGGACTAGAATGGAAAGGAGAACTCGGAATTGGCAAATGAAAGTGAAGCCTCGGCCTTATATTTATAGACAACGATCGGAACTTCCGATCCTTGATCGAAACGTCCGAACCTCGATCGGAACGTCCGATCCTGCCATCGGAGCTTCCGAAGATCCTGATCTGCCACGTGTCAAAATATCACTTGTTGACTCCGGATAGGGGTGATCGGAGCTTCCTGTCCTGATCGGAGCTTCCGATCGTGCCACACGTCATGCCTGATGTAATACCGATCGGAGCTTCCAAACTCACCTTCGGAGCTTCCGAACTCTACCCAAGTAATTATGATTAATCCCTTAATTACTGATTTTGGTTACGGGCTACTACATTCTCCCCCACTTAAGATATTTCGTCCTCGAAATTAAATCTTAAGTACCGAATGCAAATACAGAAATCAGAAACATTCTTTATTCAAATCAAACATTTACAGAGTTTGCAACTGAATACATCTTAAAGAATGTTTCTGATTTCTGTATTTGCATTCGGTACTTAAGATTTGATCAAATCAAACATTTACAGAGTTTGCAACTGAATACATCTTAAAGAATGAAATCAAAACAACTCAGGATGGTCTTTACGCATCCTGTCCTCAAGCTCCCAAGTAGCTTCCTTAGTGCCTCGGCGTTGCCACTGAACTAAAACCAAAGGAATGACTTTGTTCCGTAAAACCTTATCCTTATAATCCAGGATACGAAGAGGTTTCTCAACATAAGTCAAATCCTTGTCTACATGAACCTCAGACCGCTGCAGAATATGAGATTCATCTGCCACATACCATCGCAACAGAGATACGTGGAACACGTCGTGAATACTGGATAGCTGCGGTGGAAAAGCTAGTTGATAAGCCAAATCGCCAATGCTCTCCAAGATCTCAAACGAACCGACAAATCTGGGAGACAACTTGCCCTTAAGGCCAAATCTGAGAATCTTGCGGAAAGGTGACACTCTCAGAAACACTTTCTCCCCGACCTCGAACTGCAAGGGCCTACGCTTGATATTAGCATAACTGGCCTGACGATCCTGTGCAGTCTTAATCCGTTTCTTGATTTGATCAACAATATCTATCGCCTGCTGGATAAACTCCGGTCCCTCAGCCTGTCTCTCCCCCACTTCTTCCCAGAAGAGTGGAGTACGACAACGTCGCCCATACAACGCCTCAAAAGGTGCCATTCCAATACTAGTGTGATAGCTGTTGTTGTAAGCGAACTCGATCAACGGCAAATGATCCTTCCAGGCTGAACCAAAATCCATGACACACGCTCTAAGCATATCCTCTAACGTACGGATAGTGCGCTCTGACTGACCATCAGTCTCCGGATGATAGGCTGTACTCAGACTGAGAGTAGTACCCATCGCACGCTGAACACTCCCCTAGAATCTAGAAGTAAACCTGGGGTCCCAATCGCTGACAATGCTCACAGGCACTCCATGAAGTCGAACGATCTCCTGAATGTACATCCGTGCCATGCGATCCACAGAGTACTCTCGGCTATAGGCAATGAAATGCGCTGACTTGGTGAGTCGGTCCACCACAACCCAGATAGCATCACAGTTCCTCGGGGATACCGGTAAATGGGTCACAAAGTCCATTGTGATAAACTCCCATTTCCATTCAGGAATAGGCAGACTGTGAAACAATCCTCCAGGTCGTCGGTGCTCTGCCTTGACCTGTTGACACACCAAACATCTCGAAACAAACTGATAAACACTGCGTTTCATTCCCTTCCACCAGAAACGAGTACGGAGATCCTTGTACATCTTGTTGCTCCCAGGATGAATACTCAACTTAGTGCGATGTTCCTGAGACAAAATCTCCTCTCGCAACTCTTCATCCTGTGGAATCACAAGCTTACCAGACAAACACAGAAAGCCATCTGACTGATAATGAAATCCAGATGAGCTACCCTCGTTAGCTAGACGAGCTAAACGCTGGGTCTTCGAATCAGACATCTGAGCATCTCGGATCCGCGAATACAAGGCTGGCTCAGATAATATCGCAAACATCTGGATACTCTGCATACCTTTCTTATGCTTGAAGGTATAACCTGAAGTACAATAGTCACTGATCGCACTAGACATCGAACAAGTCTGAAGTGCGGATAGTCGCACCTTGCGACTCAAAGCATCAGCGGTGAGATTAGCAGCTCCCGGATGGTACTTAATCTCGCAATCATAGTCCTTAAGCAAGTCCATCCAACGTCTCTGCCTCATGTTCAACTCCGCCTGAGTGAACAAATACTTGAGACTCTTATGGTCGGTGAAGATCTCAAATTTCTCGCCATATAGATAATGACGCCAGATCTTCAAAGCGAACACAATGGCTGCCAATTCCAAATCATGGACTAGGTAGTTGTCCTCGTGAAGCTTCAGCTGTCTAGAAGCGTATGCAATCACATGCCCATTTTGAGTCAGGACACAACCTAACCCCTGAAGAGAAGCATCCGTGTATACCACATACCCTCCAGATCCGGACGGTAATGCCAACACCGGCGCAGAAGTTAACCGCCGTCGAAGCTCACGGAAATTCTCCTCACACTCGGAGGACCACTCGAAATCCACACCCTTGCGGGTAAGCTGCGTCAAAGGTCGAGCTAACTGAGAGAAGTTCAGAATGAAGCGACGATAATACCCTGCTAGACCCAAAAAACTACGGATCTCAGCAACTGTCGTCGGACGCGACCAATTAAGTACCGCTTCAATCTTGCTTGGATCAATAGAAATCCCTTCCCTGGATATGATATAGCCAAGAAAGACCACTCTATCCATCCAGAACTCACACTTGCTGTAGTGACCCTTAACCGGATCACCTACTAAACAGAACTTAGGCATGCAATTAACTTAATTAAAACAGATATCAGAATAAAACTGCGGAAACCAGTAACATTATACAATCCCAAGTAAAGGAATCTGTAATTATCCAATAATATACAACCAAATCGAATAGCTGTATAAACCCAAACAACAGTAATAAAACCTAGACGAAGCTCCAGCTGGCCAATCACTGACTAGCCCCTCCTGGATCCACCCTCCTCGTCCAATCGCAAACCTGCCCCATGGAATAGGGTGTCCAGAAAATACAGAGTACGAGACGTGAGCATACAACGCTCAGTACGAGAGTATGAGTATACATGCATGCAAAGTGAACTCCCTATAGACTCGAGGTCAAGGATCAGATAACAGAGACAGACCGGGCCCTGGTATGTAGCACGCTGTGCCGTCGCTTCAGGAGGTGGCTCCCATACCGAGATAACCGTGGATACGCCGGACCCAAATCGATGGAAGTCCATCCACTAACAGGATAGGGTACAACCCTACTAACAGACATCTCGAAAGAGATACAACAAGATGCAAATGAATGCAGCATAATATCATGGCATATAAATCATGCAGTCACATAATACATGCATACTCAGTCAGGATATCTCGAATAGTACTTTCGTACCTCAAAACAGTGCAAGCTCTACCAACTCTAGGTCCACGCCTATAGTCTGCTCTACACTGCCAAATGATACTACTATCATTATAGTGCTCTAAAAGCCTTAACTAAGCTATTGCATACTCCTAAATATTTATAGGAAGCAAAAGCTATACCTTCGTCCGTCGTTAGCCCTTTGATGTCGATGCCTCCAGAACTTGGGCACAACTCCGCTACGACTACCGAACGCCTCTCCGACCTCCGGACCAAGCCTAAGAAGACTAGAACAGCTCCAAAAGGACTAGAAAGGAAAGGAGAACTCGGAATTGGCAAATGAAAGTGAAGTCTCGGCCTTCTATTTATAGACAACGATCGGAACTTCCGATCCTTGATCGGAACGTCCGAACCTTGATCGGAACGTCCGATCCTGCCATCGGAGCTTCCGAAGATCCTGATCTGCCACGTGTCAAAATATCACTTGTTGATTCCGGATAGGGGTGATCGGAGCTTCCGGTCCTGATCGGAGCTTCCGATCCAACCACACGTCATGCCTGACGTAATATCGATCGGTGCCTCCGATCGCTCATCGGAGCTTCCGATCCTGTTCGGAGCTTCCGATCGTGCCTTCGGAGCTTCCGATCCGTCCGATGCCTAATTGAATTAATTAGCATTAATCCTTTAATTACTCAATTAGGGTACGGGCTACTACACTTGCTCAGCTTGGCGTACAACTGGTCATCTCGAAGAGTTTGCAGTACCAACCGCAAGTGAGAAACATGCTCTTCTATATTACGCGAATACACCAAGATGTCGTCAATAAAGACCACGACAAACTTGTCCAAATACTCCCTGAAGACACGGTTCATCAAATCCATGAATATAGCCGGCGCATTAGTCAAACCAAATGGCATCACTAGGAACTCGTAATGCCCATAGCGAGTACGAAATGCAATCTTGGCTACGTCCTGATCACGGACTCTCAACTGATGATACCCAGATCTCAAGTCAATCTTGGAGTAAACTGACGTGCCCTGCAGCTGGTCGAACAAATCATCAATACGAGGCAACGGATACTTGTTCTTCACAGTGACTCGGTTCAGCTGCCGATAGTCAATGCACAGCCGCATCGACCCGTCCTTCTTCTTTACGAAGAGAACAGGAGCTCCCCAAGGAGATACACTAGGACGAATGTACCCCTTGTCCAAAATATCCTGTAGCTGATTCTTCAATTCACGCATCTCTGACGGAGCCAGACGATACGATGCTCTAGAAATAGGCGAAGTACCCGGCATCAACTCTATGCCAAACTCGACTTCCCTAGCAGGAGGAAAACCCGGAATCTCATCGGGAAACACATCTGGAAATTCATCCACAACAGGAATGCTCTCTATCCCAATACTCTCAGCGGACAAATCAACTGCATAGATAAGGTAGCCTTCCCCGCCAGACTCTAGAGATCGACAGGCTCTCAAAGCTGATACCAAAGGCATCGGGGGTCGCGCTCCCTCACCATAGAAAAACCAGCTCTCACTCCCCTCCGGATGAAAGCGTACTAATCTCTGATAGCAGTCCACTGAAGCTCGATAGGTAGTCAACATATCTATTCCCAGAATGCAATCAAAATCGTCCATCGCCAGGACCATGAGATTCGCTAACAGAATGTTCCCTTCGAACTCTAAAGGGAAACCCATCACTAGACGCTTAGCCAAAGCAGATTGGCCCGTCGGAGTAGAAACAGACATCACTACGTCTAGTGCAATACATGGTAACTTATGCCTCTTAACAAAACGTGCAGAAATGAAGGAATGAGATGCACCAGTGTCAATAAGTACAAGAGCAGGTATACCATAAAGCAGAAATGTACCTGCGATGAATTTCTCATTCTCCTCCACAGCCTGATCATGTCTCAGGGCAAACACCTGGCCAGAAGCTCGTGGCCTCAAATGAGAACTCCCAGCAGACTGTCCCTGCGACCTCTGCTGTACGGTGGCCTGAGAGCCCGATCCTGAACCAGATCCAGAACCGCCTCCCCCAGACAGTGGACAATCCCTCCGGATATGACCAGTCTCTCCACAACGGAAACAAGCTCCAGAAGCTCTACGGCACTTGTCGGATGGATGGTTCTTCCCACAGTGATCACACTTGTCCTTCTTACCGTAACGGACAACACCTCCAGAACCAGAGGAAGAAGAAGATCCAGACTTCTTGAAAGTTTGGGCACGGGGACCCAAAGAACTAGCAGGCCTTGACTGAGGGAAAGACCTGTTCTGCCGAATGCTGTCCTCCGCCTGGTGACAACGGCTCACCAAACCCTCGTAGGACATGTCGTCACCAACCGCCACACGGTCATGGATCTCAGGGTTAAGGCCCTGAAGGAACAGATTATACTTCATCTCTGAGCTATCAGCAATCTCGGGGCAATAGGATAGCAGATCAAAGAACCTCTGCTGATACTCATCGATAGACATGGCTCCCTGTCGCAGACTCAGTAGCTTGCCCGCCTTCGACTGTCGGAGTGCAGGAGGAAAATACCGCTTTTGGAAAGCTGTGCGGAACTCGGCCCAGGTGGCCACTCCTCTCGCCGCAACAAAAGGTGCAGAAGTAAACCTCCACCACCTACGCGCACGCCCATCCAGAAGATAGCCAAGGGTCTCCACCTTCTGCTCCTCGGTGCATTGGAAAGTCTGAAAAGTCATCTCCATGCGGTCTAACCAGTTCTCCGCATCCTCCGGAGACTCACCTCCAACTAAGGGCTTAGGACCCATAGCTAAGAATCGACGCACAGTGAAACGCTCGTCATCATGATGACGATGACGCCGTTCTCGACGAGGCTCCCGGTCGGCATCACCCCAACGCCCACCAACACTTCTATGAGAACTCCGGTCGTCATGATTTGCCATCTACAAAATACCTCATGATGAGACTAAATCCCAAGAATTCTTTTGCATGCTCTGATACCATAAATGTAGTGACCCTTACCCGGATCACCTACTAAACAGAACTTATGCATGCAATTAACTTAATTAAACAGATATCAGAATAAAACTGCGGAAACCATAATAATATACAATCCCAAGTAAAGAAATCTGTAATTTATCCAATAATATACAACCAAATCGAATAGCTGTATAAACCCAAACAACAGTAATAAAACCTAGACAAAGCTTCAGCTGGCCAACCACTGACTAGCCCCTCCTGGATCCACCCTCCTCGTCCAATCGCAAACCTGCCCCATGGAATAGGGTGTCCAGAAAATACAGAGTACGAGACATGAGCATAAAACGCTCAGTACGAGAGTATGAGTATACATGCATGCAAAGTGAACTCCCTATAGACTCGAGGTCAAGGATCAGATAACCGAGATAGATCGGGTCCTGGTATATAGCATGCTGTGCCGTCGCTTCAGGAGGTGGCTCCCATACCGAGATAACCGTGGATACGCCGGACCCAAATCGATGGAAGTCCATCCACTAACAGGATAGGGTACAACCCTACTAACAGACATCTCGAAAGAGATACAGCAAGATGCAAATGAATGTAGCATAATATCATGTCATATAAATCATGCAGTCACATAATACATGCATACTCAGTCAGGATATCTCGAACAGTACTTCCGTACCTCAAAACAGTGCAAGCTCTACCAACTCTAGGTCCACGCCTATAGTCTGCTCTACACTGCCAAATGATATTACTATCATTAAAGTGCTCTAAAAGCCTTAACTAAGCTATTGCATACTCCTAACTATTTATAGGAAGCAAAAGCTATACCTTCGTCCGTCGTTAGCCCTTTGATGTCGATGCCTCCAGAACTTGGGCACAACTCTGCTACGACTACTGAACGCCTCACCGACCTCCGGACCAAGCCTAAGAAGACTAGAACAGCTCCAAAAGGACTAGAATGGAAAGGAGAACTCGGAATTGGCAAATGAAAGTGAAGCCTCGGCCTTCTATTTATAGACAACGATCGGAACTTCCGATCCTTGATCGGAATGTCCGAACCTCGATCGGAACGTCCGATCCTGCCATCGGAGCTTCCGAAGATCCTGATCTGCCACGTGTCAAAATATCACTTGTTGACTCCGGATAGGGGTAATCGGAGCTTCCGGTCCTGATCGGAGCTTCCGATCGTGCCACACGTCATGCCTGACGTAATACCGATCGGAGCTTCCGATCCTGTTCGGAGCTTCCGATCCTGATCGGAGCTTCCGAACTCACCTTCGGAGCTTCCGAACTCTACCCAAGTAATTATGATTAATCCTTTAATTACTGATTTTGGTTACGGGCTACTACATGAGCGGTGTGGATAATATTGGACTTTAGGACTATGACATCACGAAGGGGAAATAACACCAACGCCAACGCCAATGCCGCTAACAACAACCATAATGATTGCGGGCCAGATAGTGAGAACAATCAAAACAACCAGTTTTTGGCGGGATTAACTGCTCTGCTTCAAGAGCAAAGCCGTGCTCAGGGAGCTCAAATCCAACAGTTGCTTCAAGCCCAGACAGCTAATGCCGGAAATAACCATCCTGTAGCTAATCAAAACCCTATCTACAAAAGGTTCTTAGAGTTGGGATCACCTGAATTCAAAGGAGAGACTGATCCTTTGATTGCGGAACAATGGTTCCAAGCTATGGAGACTGCTTTTGAATTCATGCAGATCACGGATGCGGATAGATTGAGATGTGCTACCTATATGTTCCGTGATGACGCTCGTGTTTGGTGGAATGGAGCCAAAGCAGCGTTGAACCTAACCACCCTTACTTGGAATGGATTTGTGGGGACCTCAGGTTGCTAATCTCATTTTAGGGCAGCTAATGATTAATTAAACAATTAATCAAAAAATTAAAGAATAATAAATCAAGAGCAGAATTTTTTTTTTTAAATCTCCGAGCCTCGCTCGATCGGGCAAAGTCAGCCGATCGAGCGAGCAAAATGTCAAATTCTCTGGTCTGCACAAAAATTGGTCTCGCTCGATCAGTCAAAACCTACCGATCGAGCGAGCCCAAAATGCTCGATTTTCTGCCTTCAATTTAAGGGCCTCGCTCGATCGGTAACATTTACCTGATCGAGCGAGCCATCTTTTGCTCAAATTCTGCTGCTGATCTATTGCTGTCAAAACTGTAGTACAAGGTATAAATTCGCATCCAAATCAATTCTAAGCATGTTATAAAATCTGAGAACATGCATATAATCATTTAAAACAAATTGAGCATCTAATCATGCGATTCTTACATCAAACAAATAACGTAAAAGGCATTAAATCATAAGCTACACTAAAGTCATAAGTGAGCTTCAAGTCTCAAGTCTTCTACTAGGTTTGATGTATTCTAATACATATTCGTTCAGCTATAAACCCGAGTCCTCACGTGCTAAGTCTCGCTCCCAAGCTGTCAATGTCATCTCAGACCAGCTCCTGCCCCATCTGTTGTGATGCACACATACAAAACAAAACAACAGCCGGATAAACTCCGGTGAGAAATCATTCTCAGTATAATCGACTTATAAATGCGTTAAATAAATTCATATCAACTCTAAACATATCAACTCCAGAATAAAGTAAAGATAATGCATATATCGACTCAACTTCAAATCAAGACTCAATTTATATAGCGCGCTTATCTCAAGAATTGATTCTTATCACTTCGTTGCCATCAAGATTCGTATCCGATCTTGACATGGATATCCATCTATCGTAGCCATTCCGGGCTAAAAAATAAGGTTAACCGCAACCTTGGCATAGAATCAATTCAATATACAATCATATCAAAAGCAATAAAGATCCACTACCTGTGATGGATCGACAATAACATAATTTCTACCTCAAGAACAAATACTTAAACAAGTATGTGGTTTGTTCGGGATAACTCAAGAATAGTCGTTCTTGAGTTTCACAGTCCCTGACTCGCGATGTCGTCATTATACCTTTCATTCTCGAGTTGACGATGTTCCACAATTGGATAGGAAGTACCACAACTCATAGCAAATCTGCTCATTCAAACATCAATCATCTTCATTCACATTCGCTTCCATTTTGATCACTTCGTCTTCGGTTTCAAGGTGAGGTTCTTGAGTCAATAGCCTCCTATTAAACTCTGAAACATATCATCAAAACATGTATATCAAACCTCATTCTATTCAATATTTTCAGAATTGAATCAAAATCATCAATATAGATTCAATCAACATCATTTCAAACTTCAACTCCTTCTTATTCGATACAACTCGGAGTCGTAAATCGTTAGCCTTCGAAACTCAACTGAAATCGAGAAATACCAATGCCATAACATTCATAACATCTAAACAACTATCTCAACTCAGTTATAGGCTATCAAAACGATATCAAAACATCAACCGGCGGCGTAGCGATTGAAAATCGGGAACCAACTCGGTATCGAATTCATTTCTAATCAACTCACTCATTCGTATCACTTATATCAGCTGAATTCATCATTCAATTCATCATATCAGCAGCTATAATCACATGTTAACATGTCAAAAACATGCTGAAATACTCAGAAGTTCATCTAACAATAACTCATCGTTCCGGTCTCGACAACGAAACACATATACGATCAAGAACATGAAACTATATCAAAGTACTGATCTCTGTCATATTTAGTTCTTCAAAACATGCCGAAAGGATTAAATACTTACATCATATCGAAGGCCTCATTGCAAGGATTCCAGAACATCTTTCGGAATCGAAATCGGACAACCGACGCAAAAGTTACGGCGATTTGAAGAAATCGAATTCAAAGAAATATAAGAACTCTCGACTTCTCTGTTCTCGGCTTCAGAATTCTGAATTGAAAAATAACATAACACGTATCAAGGCTGATTCATTATTCAAAAATCGGATATGTATTGCATATTTTGCAATTTAGCCCCTCAAGTCTTCAGAAATTGCAATTCAGTCCTCGGCCTTCTTTTTAATTCAATTTCAATCCAAAATAATTTAAGAATATTAGAATTAAAATCGAAACTCTAAATATTTCCAAATTAAATATACTCGGATTAAAATTAAATAAATTCGGATTAATTAAATAATCCTGGCCTTTTACACTTTAACCCTCGAATCTTCGATATTCTCCAATCAACCCCTGATCGGGTTTCATCTTCAAAATACATCTTCTTTAATTTCCGAAATATGGAATTTAATCTCAAATTCCATAAATATTCAAATCAAATATTTAGTCTTTTAATTTAAGAATTCTTGGAATTTAATTCTCAAAATCCGTAAATTCTCAAATTAAATATTTTCGGCTCGGAAATTAAATCTATCATTTCCATAACTTCTCAAATCAATATTAGCCCATAATATAAAATTTAATTCTCAAATCTCATAATTAATAATTTAATATTTTCGGGCCTTACAATTTCTCCCCTCTAAGAAATGATTTCGTCCTCGAAATCGTATTCATTCAGAATATCAAATCTAATAGACTGAATGATTATCTGAAGTGATTCTCACTTCAATCATCCACTCTGTATTTCGTATCTCACTTCATCTTTCAATCTCTTGTCAGATTATTACTTCGAATTTGCTTCTATTCGCTTGTAATCAGTATCTATTCAGTTGTACTTTAAGTCCTTGAAACAATTTTGTTCTGAGCTGTTTCTTTCTTCAATCAAGGATTTGTCGAATAATCGACTTAACTCAGAATCTCGTCAATATCTATCTCATCTGAATAAAGTACATACGAAGAATCTACTGATACTTCTTTCACTAAGATACTGAACTTATTCAGCTGAAAAGAATACATTCGTTCAATACAATCATCAATTCCATCTGATATGTCATTCAATGCAATTCAGCTTTGGTGACACTTGATTCTTTCTCGATATCATTCTATACAGAGTATAGAACATAATTCAAGTCTACATTGTTATTCTATTCATCGCTTCAAAATCAGTATTTACATTCATATTCTGAATCTATATCTCAACTTCTTCTTTCTCAATTCTGAATCGAATGATGTTCAGGAATAACTTTTACGCTTAACAAGTCAGTTTCAGCTTCAAAAATTATATCTATCATTCAATTACTAATTCTAATTCTTCTTCTCTGCTTT
This sequence comes from Henckelia pumila, assembly GCF_033568475.1. Classification (NCBI taxonomy): domain Eukaryota; kingdom Viridiplantae; phylum Streptophyta; class Magnoliopsida; order Lamiales; family Gesneriaceae; genus Henckelia; species Henckelia pumila. The sequence goes on along the minus strand of NC_133120.1, from coordinate 93,701,054 downwards.
CATTCCATACAGATTCATATTCATCATCCTTGTGTTCCTCAAATCACATCTGATCTGCTGACAACAAATCATGTCTGATCTGATATCATATACTTCAGTAGTATCATTCCAACACAAAGAAATCGGATTTCTTTTCATCATATCATCATAACATTATCTCAAAATCGATTCATTAGCTGTTACAGGAATTATAATCATCAAGTGGCAACACATCAAATCAAGTAATACCGAATCAGATATTAAAGTTCTGAGAATATTCTCAATATCCGAAAAATCAACTTAGATAATCCATCAATCGACAATAGGTATAATGCAATCACATATAACCAACTCTCAGAACATCAATCAATCAATCGATGCCACATTCTATCGAATAAATCTAAAGTCTTAATCCTGACAATAGATTTTTATCGTTCCTTTAATTCAATCATATCTCTTTCTTCGTCACAGATCTGAATAGACAGCTGTTATTCATATCTCATACAGTGTATTCTACAAATCTGATTAGTCTATTCGGATTATTTCGTAATCAAAGTTTATGCTGTAGTCACAGAGTTCAACGTATTCAGAACTGTTGATAATCGGTATCATGTCAGATAAACATTCATTCTCGAATTTCAATTCATCTTTTCTGATTATTCTTCCACTTCAAAGATATCAAATTGCACATTTACCTCAAAAAGTACTCAAAGTCTTTGTATCATCTGTATTACAATGTAATAGTAAAACCCAATGTTTCAATCTGAAACATTATTTCTTGGCTTACTGTTCGTCTTACAACGAATCTAATCACAATTCAGTGGTTTGATCATAGAGATAGATCATCGTATACAGTAATTTCAATCAATCTGTTCATAACTACCACCTGTTTACTTCATCTATACTGTTTCATCTTGGTAGTTTTGCAAAATATTCTTTCAAATCACAATCTCGTAACAATTCTGGAGTTTCTAAACTATCACTGAACTTATCTGGTCAACGATTTTCAAATTCATCGGAAACTCTCTGTACGTTTAACTTTGAAAACGTACTAATTCTGTTACTTCTATTTGCTTTATCGTCTGATAAAACAATTATCGGATGAATATTGAATTCATTGTTGTGCAATTCTTCAAATTCTGATATCTCTTTTCGGAAATATCAGGCACAATCAAATAATCAATCATAATAGAATTCATTCATTCTGATATGAGGCTTCAATTCATAACTCCATATGGCATTCTATACTAAATTCTCATCACTTTAGTTTACTTTCTGTGTTTCTTTTATCTTCTAAAGAAAAATCATTCTAATTGGTCATATATTCATCTGAATATTCAAATCAGAATACATAAAATCTGAAATCAATTGATCGAATGCCTGTTTCATTCTTCATTTCTATTTCTCAATTGAATTCTAATAACTTGATCTCATCTCAATGTGCTTTAATCCTTCCAAATCAATTTTCATTTAATTTGGATTACAGCAATTCGGACTGTTTTAGTATCTATCTCGATACTCAAGCACATAAATTCAAAAGATCAATCAATCACGCATTCATCTCTTCTCTTCGTTCTATTTCCCAAATCTCTGTTGGAAATTCTGTCAGTTACGAGTCATAAATATTATAATATACTGAATGTATACATCAACCAATCAGTAACTCTTGAAATTCATAATCAGGAAAACTCACTTAAGTCAAGGTCATCCACAGAACAATAATATGAATGACAATATGCTAAGTAAAAACAACTCACTAGCATCTCAACTCAAGACAAGTAAATCAAATCAGACCCTAACAAAAAATAAGAGTCCATCAAAATCGATTGAGGTCGGTACCAAAACCTCGAAATCAATATAAGAATTTCAAAAATCATGATTTTATGATGTAAAAACTTCAGTAAAATCAAATAAAGACTCATCTGTAACTGACTTTCATATCATCATCTATTTTGTAAACCTCAAAAGCATTAGTCAATTCACAAACTCCTCAATTTTTTTAATAAATTCCAGTTCACAACTTAAACTAAAGTCAAGAATCTTACTGAAATATATCTGCCATCTCTACTCATTGGCATATCTTTCAATTCTGGTTTAGATCATGAACATATCTAATGCATCAAATATACTGATTTCGGCATATTTCTGTAATCAAACATCATATAGCAAACCGAAATCACAGAATCTTAATTCGAGATTCTATATCATCATATTCAATTGCATATTATGTTCTTACTGATCTAATTTAATCGCTTCTTATCATCAATTTTTCTACTAATCTGTATTCGATTATTGCATCATCATCTATCATGCAACATAAACAGATATTTCAATACAAACAAAATCATCTTCAGTTTCAGTTCATCGAAGCAATAGTTCCATTCTTCAGTTCAATTCACACAATTTCTTTTCTGATACAGAGGTGATCATATAATAAGCTTTCATCTATCATGAATCTATTGCACCAATAATAGACAGGTCAAAACAAAATAAATATGTTACCTGAAATTTCATTCTCAGGTGCAATTTCATTCTGATTTTCTGTATACTTCTAGAATAGAAATTGTGGGGGACCTCGGGTTGCTAATCTCAATTAGGGCAAGTAATGAATAGATAATCATTCATTAAACATCAACTAAAGAAACCAAGAGCCAAGTAAAAATTTTTTTTTGTTTTAATAAACAGTGCCTCGCTCGATCGGTGAAAAATGCCCGATCGAGCGAGCACAATTGCTCAGCTCTCGGATGGAAAACATTTTGGCCTCTCTCGATCCGTCAACTTCTACGGATCGAGAGAGCCACAACTTCGAATTCTCTGTTTGTCAAAATACCATGCTCGCTCGATCCGTCAATTTCTACGGATCGAGCGGCCCCTGTTTTTCAGAAATTCTGCAGAACACATTTTTCTGTCAAAATCGATTCCTTCCAATTCAATCCTCAAAAATCAATCCAAAACATGATATATCAACTTCAAAACATGCATAAACTTATAAACAAAACCTCAAGCATTTATACATGCATTTTATTACAACAACAAATCGCTAAAGTTCGATAAACGACATCAAGTATTCCAAACTTCATACATATGATCTAAACCAAAGTTTCATGCTTCTAGAGTTCACTACATCTTCTACAACCCGAGTCCTCACATGCTAGACTCTCTCCCAGCTGTCAATGACGTCGATGATCAGCTCCTGCCCTCTCTATTGTCATGCACACATACAAAACAAGACAACAGCCGGATAAACTCCGGTGAGATACAATTTTTAGTATAACCAACATATTGAAAGAGTTAAATAAATCATATCGACTCTATTTAAAACTCAACTCAACAAATAAAGTACTCAAACGCTTTAACTACGAATTGATTCATATAACTTCGAAGCCATCAAGATTCATAAATGATCTTGACATGGATATCCATCTAACGAATTCGTAAACGACTCGCAAATAAGGTTAACCACAACCTTGACTTAGAATCAATTCAATATAGCATCATTTCAACTCGAATATAAAGATCCACTACCTGAGATGGATTGACAACACCACAATCAAATCAAAACATAAACAAGTATGTGATTTTTGCGGGCCAACTCAAAGATAATCGTTCTTGAGTTTCAAAGTCCCTACTTCGCGATGTCGTCATTATACCTTCGTTTATCGAGGTTCTGAACTCTTCAAATCTATAAGATATAATCAAAACACATATATCAAACTTCATATCAACCTATCATTTCAAAAACGAGTCAAAACCATCAAGATATCATCAATCAAAAGCACTTCAAACCTCAATCAACTTTCTTCGGTTCAAAGTCGGCGTCTCGTGTTGTTGGCCTTCCAAACTTGACTGAAACTGAATAAGAAAAATACTATAACATTGATAACATCTCAATAACAAATTCAACTCAGAATTCGGCTATCAAAACAGTTCCAAAACTCGATTAAACGACGTAGCGATTCCAAATCGTTAACCGACGTAATCCCGATTTCGAAATCATTTCTCTTTTCAATATCATTCAAACTTATAGATATATTTCACAAACCAGCTGATATAACTCATTCAAATCTTCATTGAAATAGCTATAATCTACAATCATAAGCTGGAGATCATATTTGGACACAATAACATAAGCTCATCAATTCCGGTGTTGCATATTCAAACGATAGAACACCAAGCACAATTCCAAAATTTCAGAATCTGATCTTTGCCACATATCAGTTTCGAAATCATAAAACATAATATAAAACTTACACGAGATCGAAGCCCTCGTCGTAAGGATTCCAAAACACTTTTCGAAATCAAAATCGGATACCCGGAGCAAAAGTTATAAGGGTTTGAAGATCAAGAACTCAAAGAAAATGGAAGAAATCGATTCCTCTGTTCATAATTCTGAATTATCTAATGAAGTACATGTTTCATGCTGACTAATAAACTTAAAATCTTATAAGTTATAAGATAATTGCAATTTGGTCCCTCAACTCTTCAATAATTGCAATTTGGTCCTCGGCCCTTATTTTACTTCAATTTCAACCCTAAATAATTTAAGAATATTAGAATTTAAATCCAAAACTCAAAATATTTCCAAATTAAATATACTCGGATTAAAATTAAATAAATTTGGATTAATTTCTAATTAATCCCAGGCCTTACATTTCTCCCCCACTAAGACATGAGTTCGTCCTCGAATTCATAAACAGTATAAATATGCAGTCCGCATGCTCATAAGAATAAAGAATAACTGAAAACTGAATAAAAATTCACATCAGTGGAATAGATAAGGAAATCGTTGCTTCATATCTTCTTCGACTTCCCAAGTTGCTTTTTCAACTCCGTGTCTACTCCATTGAATCTTCACCAATGGAATGGTCTTCGTTCGGAGTTGTTTCATCTTCCTATCAAGAATCTGAATAGGTCGTTCGAAATAGCAAAAAGTATCATCCAACTCAGCTTCATCAGATCGAATCACATGAGACGCATCAGATATATACTTCCTCAACATCGATACATGAAAGACATCATGTATTCCAGATAAAGACATAGGAAGAGCGAGTCGATAAGCTAGATTGTCTACCTTCTCGAGAATCTCATACGACCCAATATACCTCGGAGATAATTTTCCTCGTTTGCCAAATAGAACTGTGCCCCTGAAGGGTGAAATTTTCAGAAACACTCTATCTTCCTGATCAAAAGATAACGGCCGTCGTCGTACATTTTCATATTTGGTCTGTTTGTGTTGTGCTGTTCTCATTCTTTGCTATATCAGTTTCACCTTTTCAGTCATCTGTCTGATCATATCTGGCCCTAACTCAGGTACCTCAGAAACATCATCCCAATACAAAGGAGATCGACACTTCTTTCCATATAATGCTTCAAATGGTGCCATCTCTATACTCGTCTGATAACTGTTGTTATAAGAAAATTCCACGAGTGGTATAGAATTTTGCCATGTCACACCAAAATCAAGTACTACAGCTCTAAGCATATCCTCAAGCGTCTGAATAGTTTGTTCAGATTGACCGTCAGTTTGAGGATGATAAGCGGTACTCAAATGTAAACGCGTACCTAGAGCTTCTTGTAGACTATGCCAAAAGTGCGAAGTAAACCTCGGATCTCGGTCAGATACAATCGACTTTGGCACACCGTGTAGTCTTACCACTTCTCGAATATAGAGATCCGCCATTTGATCATGACGATAAGTCATTCGGTAAGGAATAAAGCACGCAGATTTTGTCAATCTGTCGATGATCACCCAAACAGCATCGCATCCTCGAGATGATCGTGGTAACTTCGTTACAAAGTCCATGGAAATCTGGTCCCATTTCCATTTAGGAATCGATAAACTCTGTAATAAGCCACCTGGTTTCTTTCTTTCAGCTTTCACTTGTTGGAAATTCAAACATTTTGACACAAATTCCGTCACATCAGACTTCATTTGTTTCCACCAGTACTGACTCTTCAAGTTATTGTACATCTTTCTGCCTCTAGGTGAACACTGAAGTGACTACAATGGGCTTCTTTCAAAATATTCTGTCTTAAGTCTGCAATATCGGGAACAACTATTCGGTCATTCACATACAAGATATCATCATCACTAACCTTGTACTCAGACTGATGTCCTGATCGAATCATTTCAATCGATTTCTGCACATTCTGATCGGTTTTTTGTGCTTCTTTGATACGAATCAATAACTCTGGCTCAGCACTGATTGCATACACTCTCATCGGCCTTCTATCTGTCTCAAATACATACCCCAAAATACAACAATCTTCAATCAAATTAGATACACCTATCGTAGACAAGGATAAAACACATACCTTTCTACTTAGGGCATCCGCTGCTGCATTAGATTTTTCCGGATAGTATTTGATTTCACAATCGAAATCCTTCAACAAATCAAGCCATCTTTGTTGTCTCATATTCAACTTAGATTGTGAAAACAGATACTTCAGACTTTTGTGATCAGAAAAGATTTCAAACTTCTCGCCGTATAAGTAATGTCTCCAAATCTTTAATGCAAAAACGATTGCAGCCAATTCAAGATCATGAATCGGATACCTGACTTCATGTGGTTTCAGTTGTCGAGATGCATAAGCGACAACATGTCCTTTCTGCATTAAAATACATCCCAAACCCTGGTGAGAAGCATCACAATAAACAACAAAATCACCAGTACCTGTAGGGATTATTAGAACAGGCGCTGTAGTCAATCTCTTCTTAAGTTTGACGAAACTTTTTTCACATGCTTCAGACCAAATAAATGGTGCATTCTTCTGTGTAAGCTATGTAATAGGCTTCGCTATAGATGAAAAATCTCGAATGAATCGACGATAATAACCTGCTAAGCCCATAAAACTTCGAATTTCTGGCACAGATGTTGGTCTGTGCCAACTGATCACAGCTTCAACCTTACTCGGATCCACTGAAATGCCATCTCCTGAAATTACATGACCAAGAAAAACAACTCGCTGCAACCAAAACTCACATTTGGATAACTTGGCATACAATTTCTCTTCTCTTAATATTCTTAATACAGTTCGGAGATGATCAGCATGTTCACATAGATTCTTAGAGTATATCAAAATATCATCGATAAAGATAATCACAAAGTCATCTAAATATCTTTGAAATACTCTATTCATCAATCCCATAAAAACTGCCGGTGCATTCGTTAGACCAAAATGCATGACTATGAATTCATAATGGCCATACCTGGTTCTAAACGTAGTCTTAGGAATGTCCTCGTCTCTAACCCTCAATTGATGATATCCGGATCGTAGATCAATCTTCGAATATACCGACGAACCCTGCAATTGATCAAATAAATCATCGATACGAGGTAAAGTATAGCGATTTTTTACCGTTGCTTTGTTCAATTTCCGGTAGTCAATACATAATCTCATCGATCCGTCCTTCTTTCGAACAAATAATACCGGAGCACCCCAAGGGGAAACACTCGGTCTGATATAGCCTTTGGCCAACAAATCTTCAAGTTGGTCTTTCAGTTCTTTCAGTTCAATCGGTGCCATACGGTAAGGTACTTTCGATATCGGCTGTGTACCTGGCATCAATTCAATACAGAAGTCTACCTCTCTGTACGGTGGCAATCCTGGAATCTCGTCAGGGAATACATCTGCAAACTCATTTACCACTGGTATATCAGTCAATGTCGGACTAGTCTTCAGTATATCTACTGCATAAATAAGAAATCCTTCCGCCCCTTTATGTAACAAGTCAGTCATAGAAAGAACAGATATCAAAGGAATTCTAGCTCGTGATCCCTTACCATAGAATTTCCACTCATCAGCCATATCAGGTCTGAACTTCACAATCTTTTGAAAACAATCAACTGTTGCTCTGTACTTGGTTAGCATATCGATACCGATTATGCAATCAAAATCAGATAAACCAAGAACAATACAGTCAAGCTCGACTTCATTACATTCGTACTATAGTACACAGTTTCTAACAGACTTCACTGATACTATACCTTTTCCCAACGGTGAAGATATAGACACTACAGTAGCTAATGACTCAACAGGAAATGAATACAACGTAACAAATTGCTCAGAAATAAAGGTATGCGATGCACCAGTATCGAATAAGACATAGGCAGGATAACCATAAAGAGAACAGTTACCTGTGATCACATCGTCTGGCGCCGCTTGTGCTTGCTCTTCTGTCAGTGCAAACACTCGCGCTTGTTGCCTGGGAGGTTGATTCACTGTCTGACCTCCTCCTCTACTCGTTGCTACAGGCTGTGGTTGAAAAGAGTGAACAGAAGATGTAGATTGACCTACCGGTCTCGATGATCCCGCACCCTGTGCACCTTCAGAACCTCGTTGTGGACACACTCGTGCAAAGTATCCCATCTTATTGCAAATGTGGCAGCTTCCAAACACATCTAGGCATTGTTCATTGATATGGCGTCCACCACACTTGGTGCAATACACATCTGACTTCTGTCCAGCCCTAGACTTTCGGGAACTACCTAAACTCGAAGAGCTACTACCACCAGATCTCTTGAACTGTTTACTCTTGCCCTTGAAGAAGTTCTTCTTTCCACTACTGCTACCTCCAGCTTCAAATCTTGGTGGCGGTGGAATTTGTGGCTGTTCTTGAGACTGTCTCACTGGCTGTGGCACAAACTGTGCTCCTCGTTGTTTCAATATCCCTGCTTCTGCACCCTTTCACTCGATTCAGAGCATCAGCAAAGGTATTCGGTCTTCCCGAATTCACAAGTGTAAATACATCAGGATTCAAGCCATTGATAAATTGATCGGCTTGAGCTTCATCACTAACAGCGATATGTGGAGCAAACTTCAACAGGCTAGTGAGCTTGGAAACATATTCCTCGATATTCAACTGTCCCTGTTGCAGGCTTGCAAACTCTGCTCCTTTGTCCTTGCGATAAGACACAGGAAAGAAACGCTGATAGAAAGCAGTTCGAAATACAGACCAGGTAATAACAGTACCTTGGTTCTCCAATGCTTTCTTCGTCGCTATCCACCAACTTTTGGCAAGGCCATGCAGTTGATGAATAATCAGTCTCACACAACGATCATCTGAATAATCAATAGACTCAAATAACTGCTCAATATCTTCCAGCCAGTTCTCGCACTCTATTGCATTCTCAGTTCCTTGCAACTTCGGTGGTTGGAATGACTGGAATCGTTTTAGAAGTTTCTCCATCGGATTCGCATCACTAAACTCATCAGTAGACTTACTACCCTGTCCATGTTTAGACACTGTCACTGGGACCTGTGCAGCATTTGTCTGTTCAGGCTGATTCATAGCCAATGTCTGTCTAACCCTCGGTGCTGGTCGGGGAGACATATCTGATAATCAAACAGATTAGTGTACAGTTCAATCTCAATTACAACAAGTCTGTTACAGTCCACATTGCCTTCATAAAAGATCGAGTTTCGATTCATCCTCATAATACATGCTAGTACTTCAATCAAATAACCAGATAGCATGTAATTCAAACCATTGTATAGCATATTCTTCGCAAATTATCACAGCATCATGTGACAATTTAATATCTGTAATCAATCAATCATATACCATACAATTATAAAAGCAATAAATGAATCAGAATAGAAGACTCGATCTACCCCGCTCATCTAATCTCAGTCCAAGAAACTTATCGCTCTGATACCACCTGTTGTGGGGACCTCGGGTTGCTAATCTCAATTAGGGCAAGTAATGAATAGATAATCATTCATTAAACATCAACTAAAAAAACCAAGAGCCAAGTAAATTTTTTTTTTTATTAATAAGCAGTGCCTCGCTCGATCGGTGAAAAATGCCCGATCGAGCGAGCACAATTGCTCAGCTCTCGGATGGAAAACATTTTGGCCTCGCTCGATCCATCAACTTCTGCGGATCGAGCGAGCCACAACTTCGAATTCTCTGTTTGTCAAAATACCATGCTCGCTCGATCCGTCAATTTCTACGGATCGAGCGGCCCCTGTTCTTCAGAAATTCTGCAGAACACATTTTTTTGTCAAAATCGATTCCTTCCAATTCAATCCTCAAAAATCAATCCAAAACATGATATATCAACTTCAAAACATGCATAAACTTATAAACAAAACCTCAAGCATTTATACATGCATTTTATTACAATAACAAGTCGCTAAAGTTCGATAAACGACATCAAGTATTCCAAACTTCATACATATGATCTAAACCAAAGTTTCATGCTTTTAGAGTTCACTACATCTTCTACAACCCGATTCCTCACATGCTAGACTCTCTCCCAGCTATCAATGACGTCGATGATCAGCTCCTGCCCTCTCTATTGTCATGCACACATACAAAACAAGACAACAACCGAATAAACTCCGGTGAGATACAATTCTCAGTATAACCAACATATTGAAAGCATTAAATAAATCATATCGTCTCTATTTAAAACTCAACTCAACAAATAAAGTACTCAAACGCTTTAACTACGAATTGATTCATATAACTTCGAATACATCAAGATTCATAAATGATCTTGACATGGATATCCATCTAACGAATTCGTAAACGACTCGCAAATAAGGTTAACCACAACCTTGGCTTAGAATCAATTCGATATAGCATCATTTCAACTCGAATATAAAGATCCACTACATGAGATGGATCAACAACACCACAATCAAATCAAAACATAAACAAGTATGTGATTTTTGCGGGCCAACTAAAAGATAATCGTTCTTGAGTTTCAAAGTCCCTACTTCGCGATGTCGTCATTATACCTTCGTTTATCGAGGTTCTGAACTCTTCAAATCTGTAAGATATAATCAAAACACATATATCAAACTTCATATCAACCTATCATTTCAGAAACGAGTCAAAACCATCAAGATTTCATCAATCAAAAGCACTTCAAACCTCAATCAACTTTCTTCGGTTCAAAGTCGGCGTCTCGTGTTGCTGGCCTTACAAACTTGACTGAAACTGAATAAGAAAAATACTATAACATTGATAACATCTCAATAACAACTTCAACTCAGAATTCGCCTATCAAAACAGTTCCAAAACTCGATTAAACGACGTAGCGATTCCAAATCGGTAACCGACGTAATCCCGACTTCGAAATCATTTCTCTTTTCAATATCATTCAAACTTAAAGATATATTTCACAAACCAGCTGATATAACTCATTCAAATCTTCATTGAAATAGCTATAATATACAATCATAAGCTGGAGATCATATTTGGACACAATAACATAAGCTCACCAATTCCGGTGTTGCATATTCAAACGATAGAACACCAAGCACAATTCCAAAATTTCAGAATCTGATCTTTGCCACATATCAGTTTCGAAATCCATAAAACATAACATAAAACTTACAAGAGATCAAAGCCCTCGTCGTAAGGATTCCAAAACACTTTTCGAAATCGAAATCAGATACCCGGAGCAAAAGTTATAAGGGTTTGAAGATCAAGAACTCAAAGAAAATGGAAGAAATCGATTCCTCTGTTCATAATTCTGAATTATCTAATGAAGTACACGTTTCATGCTGACTAATAAACTTAAAATCTGATAAGTTATAAGATAATTGCAATTTGGTCCCTTAACTCTTCAATAATTGCAATTTGGTCCTCGGCACTTATTTTACTTCAATTTCAACCCTAAATAATTTAAGAATATTAGAATTTAAATCCAAAACTCCAAATATTCCCAAATTAAATATACTCGGATTAAAATTAAATAAATTCGGATTAATTTCTAATTAATCCCGGGCCTTACAAAAATTGTAGCTAAATATGTGTTTTTCTCACACTCCGTAGCATCTTTACAATTTCAGTCCTTTTACTTCATCATTCAGCTTCAGTTTTATTAAACAAGACTATGTCTTTCATAACATGTTTCAGTCGTCAACATTTATTCAGACATAATCTTTGAATTCAAGCCATAATGAAACAACTCAACCTTGAGCTTCATTATTATCATCCACAATTCAAAGAATCATATTAGGCTTGCAAACTCTACTAAAACATTCTTCACTATTCAAAATATTCAACTTCGAGATGGTATATTTTTCTTTCTCATCATTTCTATCTGTTGTGGCAAAGAACTATAAACAAAACTCATGTTCTAAGCACTTACCAACAAATTAATATACCTCTGTTCTTTCATCATTTCTTCATCAAAATTCATCAGCTGATTGCTAGGTTTCGAAGTTGGTAGACAGTCAATCTAATACATCATTCATATGTATCTTTCAAATATCTGAACATCAGTTCTTCAGAACAACTTTTACCTGCAATACATCTATTCATTCGCTGATATTCTGTTCTGTTCAATCAGAGATACTTCATTCAGCTGAGCAATAATACAGTTCTGTTCAATCTGACCATGCCATTCTGTTCAGTCTGGCCATACAACTCTGTCAGTCTGGGGTGCTTACATCACCCAAAAAAATAATATTCTCTTCGATTCTGGGTGCTTACATCACCCGGGGAAATTCTTATAATAACATCGATAAGAATTTGAAAATTTACAAATCAGTAAATTAATCAATTCAATTTCAAAGGTAGATCAAGAACACATGCAATTTATTAAATCATCGAATCAAATACTGCATAATCATGCAATACTATAAATGCATATGACTCACTCTACCCCGCTCAGCTTCTATCTCAGTCCAGAACCTAGGCTCTGATACCACCTGTTGTGGGGACCTCGGGTTGCTAATCTCGTTTTAGGACAGCTAATGATTAACTAAATAATTAATCAAACAATTAAAGAATAATAAATCAAGAGCAGAATTTTTTTTTTTAAAATCTCCGAGCCTCGCTCGATCGGGCAAAGTCAGCCGATCGAGCGAGCAAAATGTCAAATTCTCTGGTCTGCACAAAAATTGGTCTCGCTCGATCGGTCAAAACCTACCGATCGAGCGAGCCCAAAATGCTCGATTTTCTGCCTTCAATTTAAGGGCCTCGCTCGATCGGTAACATTTACCTGATCGAGCGAGCCATCTTTTGCTCAATGATTTCAGAATTGAATCAAAATCATCAATATAGATTCAATCAACATCATTTCAAACTTCAACTCCTTCTTATTCGATACAACTCGGAGTCGTAAATCGTTAGCCTTTGAAACTCAACTGAAATCGAGAAATATCAATGCCATAACATTCATAACATCTAAACAACTATCTCAACTCAGTTATAGGCTATCAAAACGATATCAAAACATCAACCAGCGGCGTAGCGATTGAAAATCGGGAACCGACTCGGTATCGAATTCATTTCTAATCAACTCAATCATTTGTATCACTTATATCAGCTGAATTCATCATTCAATTCATCATATCAGCAGCTATAATCACATGTTAACAAGTCAAAAACATGCTGAAATACTCAGAAGTTCATCTAACAATAACTCATCGTTCCGGTCTCGACAACGAAACACATATACGATCAAGAACATGAAACTATATCAAAGTACTGATCTCTGCCATATTTAGTTCTTCAAAACATGCCGAAAGGATTAAATACTTACATCAAATCGAAGGCCTCATCGCAAGGATTCTAGAACATCTTTCAGAATCAAAATCGGACAACCGACGCAAAAGTTACGGCGATTTGAAGAAATCGAATTCAAAGAAATATAAGAACTCTCGACTTCTCTGTTCTCGGCTTCAGAATTCTGAATTGAAAAATAACATAACACGTATCAAGGCTGATTCATTATTCAAAAATCGGATATGTATTGCATATTTTGCAATTTAGCCCCTCAAGTCTTCAGAAATTACAATTCAGTCCTCGGCCTTCTTTTTAATTCAATTTCAATCCAAAATAATTTAAGAATATTAAAATTAAAATCGAAACTCTAAATATTCCCAAATTAAATATACTCGGATTAAAATTAAATAAATTTGGATTAATTAAATAATCCTGGCCTTTTACACTTTAGCCCTCTAATCTTCGATATTCTCCAATCAACCCCTGATCGGGTTTCATCTTCAAAATACATCTTCTTTAATTTTTGAAATATGAAATTTAATCTCAAATTCCATAAATATTCAAATCAAATATTTAGTATTTTAATTTAAGAATTCTCGGAATTTAATTCTCAAAATCCGTAAATTCTCAAATTAAATATTTTCGGCTCGGAAATTAAATCTATCATTTCCATAACTTCTCAAATCAATATTAGCCCATAATATGAAATTTAATTCTCAAATATCATAATTAATAATTTAATATTTTCGGGCCTTACAGGATTCAAGGATGTGTTCTACGGCAAATATTTCACGGTGAGCACCCGAAACAGGTTGGCTAGAGAGTTTTTGGAGATCCGTCAAGGAAACATGTCAATTGCGGAGTATGTAAAGAAGTTTGAAAGGGGAAGATACTTTGTATCGATGATTTCTGGTGATCCTGCTGAAGAGTTGAAACACTTTACAGAAGGGTTGAATGCCTTCATCAGAAAGGATGTTAGACTAAGTGGAGCAAAAAATTACAAAGAAGCGGTAGATCAGGCCATGTTGTCCGAAAAGGACAGAAACGATATTATCAGAGAGTCACAGGCAAAGAGATCTAACTATCAAGGTCGAAACCAACAAGGAAATTCTAGCAGAAAGAGGCCGTACCAAGCCCCTCCCCAACACCGACCGTACCAACAACAACAGCCTCGACCTCAAGGGCAGAAACTGTTGGCTCTGCCAGCACCAAAACCGGCAAATGCACCAACAGCTTGTCAAAAATTTGGAAAACTTCATTCAGGCCAATGTATGATGGGAACTGGTGTATGTTACTTGTGCAAACAACCAGGAAATTTTGTGAAGGAATGTCCCCAACAAAGAGGACCGGTCAAAGGCCGAGTGTTTGCCATGACTCATGAGCAAGTGGACACAAACTCAGCCATCGTCACAGGTATGATTAATGTTTCCAGTATTCTTGCTCATATCTTAATTGATACTGGAGCTACACATTCATTCATATCTGTTGAATTTGTTAATAAATCAGGTTTGGTACCGGATAAGTCAATTTTGGGGTTTAGTATATCTTTTCCTTCAGGGGAAGAATTGAGTAGTGATTTGATTATCAGAGGATGCATTATACAGATGCAAGGTCATGAGTTGTATGCTGATCTTATTATCCTCAAAATGTCAAACTTTGACGTGATATTTGGTATGGATTGGTTGTCTTGTTACGAGGCTACCATAGACTGTAAACGGAGGACGGTTCCCTTGAAAACTAAGGATGGAGAAACGTTTCTATTCCATGCCACACCAAAAAAATAATTCATCTCTTTTAATTTTAGTAGGTAAGGCATGACAACTGTTGAATAAGGGATGTGCAGGTTTCCTCGCAAGTGTCACTTGCGACCAAGAATTACCTCGACCGAAACTTGAAGACGTTGAGGTAGTGAGAGATTTTCCAAAAGTATTTCCTGATAATATTGCAGGATTACCTCCAGCTAGGGAGGTAGAATTTGGGATTGAATTAATGCCCGGAACCCAACCAGCTTCCAAAGCACCATATAGATTAGCACCGACTGAAATGAAAGAATTGAAGGAGCAACTACAAGAGCTACTCAATAAAGGCTTTATTAGACCGAGTATATCGCCTTGGGGTGCACCGGTATTGTTTATCAAGAAGAAAGATGGGTCTATGAGTCTGTGCATCAATTATAGAGAGCTGAATCGAGTAACAGTGAAGAACAAATATCCACTGCCAAGGATTGATGATTTGTTTGATCAGTTACAAGGGGCAGTAGTATTCTCCAAGATCGATTTGAGATCAGGTTATCACCAATTGAAGGTGAAAGATGAAGATATTCATAAGACGGCTTTCAGGACTCGTTATGGCCACTACGAGTTTTTAGTCATGCCATTTGGAGTTACCAATGCACCGACAGTATTCATGGATCTTATGAATAGAGTGTTTCAGCCTTTCTTAGATCAGTTTGTCATAGTATTCATAGATGACATACTGATTTACTCTCGTAGTTCGGATGAGCATCATCAGCATCTAACTACAGTCTTGCAGATTCTGAAAGAAAAACAATTGTTTGCTAAGTTCAGTAAGTGTGAATTTTGGCTGGAACAGATTGCATTTTTGGGTCACATAGTTTCGGCTAAGGGAATAGAGGTTGATCCAGCAAAGATAGAAGCAATTAAAATTGGGTTACTCCAAAGAATGCTACAGAGATACGGAGTTTCTTGGGATTAGCGGGTTACTATAGGAGATTCATTCAGGATTTCTCCAAGATAGCGCTGCCACTAACGTCATTAACTCGCAAAAATGTGAAGTTTGAATGGTCTAATCAGTGTGAGAAAAGCTTTTTAGTGTTAAAGAAAAAGTTGATGACAGCACCAGTACTAGCCATACCAGAAGGAACATGTCAATTCGTAATTTATACAGATGCTTCCAAGAGTGGATTAGGGGCTATCTTGATGCAAGATGGAAAGGTGATAGCATATGCTTCACGACAGTTGAAGATTCATGAAAAGAATTACCTTACCCATGACCTTGAATTGGCAGCAGTTGTCTTCGCACTCAAACTGTGGAGACATTACCTTTATGGTGAGAAGTGTCAGATTTTCACTGATCATAAGAGTTTGAATACTTCTTCACCCAGAAGGAGTTGAACATGAGGCAGAGAAGATGGCTCGAATTGGTGAAAGATTATGATTGTGATATTAGCTACCACCCAGGTAAAGCTAATGTAGTAGCAGATGCTTTGAGTTGTAAATCTGCAACCTTGAACAGAATGACAACTCAACAAGAGTTGATTGCAGATTTTGAACGACTCAGATTGGAAGTAGTTGAGCCGATGGAAGTTTGTGCCCTATCAGCCTTAACAATGGTTCCAAGTTTGCTCGACAAGATTCGAACAGGTCAGTCTTCAGAACAGCAATTATTAACTTGGAAACTTAAAGATAAAGCTAAAGGGGGTGCATTGTATACAGTGAAGGATGGGATCGTGCATCACAAAGTGCGAAATTGGGTACCAGCAGTAGATTCACTGAGGGAAGATGTGATGACTGAGGCTCACACTGTACCATATTCTATATATCCAGGGAGTACAAAGATGTTCAAGGATTTAGAGATGCTATACTGGTGGCCAGGTATGAAGAAAGACATCGTTAAGTTTGTTAGCGAATGTTTGACATGTCAACAGGTCAAAGTTGAACATCAAAGGTCAGCAGGACTTCTGAAATCATTACACATTCCCACTTGGAAATGGGAAGATGTCACCATGGACTTTGTGATTGGACTGCCAATTACACATCGAAGAATGAATTCAATATGAATAATAGTTGACAGGTTGACGAAGTCAGCTCACTTTTTACCAGTTAGAAACAACTTCTCGATGAATCAATATGCAAATTTGTATATTCGAGAGGTAGTTAGATTGCATGAAGTTCCAGCAAGGATAGTCTCTGACAGGGATCCCAGGTTCACATCGAACTTTTGGAAGAGTCTACATCATGGATTGGAGACAAAGTTAGCCTTTAGTACAGCTTTTCATCCACAAACAGATGGACAATCTGAGCGAGTGATTAAGATACTGGAGGATTTACTTAGGGTTTGCATGATTGACTTCAGAGGAAATTGGGAATCGAAGTTGCCTTTAGTGGAGTTCACATATAACAATAGTTATCAAGCTACTATTGGAATGGCTCCTTATGAGGCTTTGTATGGGAGAAAGTGTAGGACTCCATTGCATTGGGATGAAGTGGGAGAAAGAGCTGTATTGGGGCCAGAAATAGTGCAACAGACAATCGACATGATAGCAAAAGTCAAGGACAGAATGTTGACATCACAGAGTTTACAGAAAAGCTACACCGAGAAGAGGCGTAGAGACTCGGAGTTTCAGGTAGGTGATCATGTGTTCTTGAAAGTGTCACCTTGGAAAGGAGTTTTGAGATTTGGGAAGAAAGGAAAGCTGAGTCCGAGATATATAGGGCCTTTCAAGATCCTAGACAAGATTGAAGAATGTAGTGACCCAACCCGGATCCACTACCTAATCAGAGTTATAGTAAAAGCGCACGCAATAAAAGCTTAAAGCGTAAAGTGTGGATAATTAAAATACAACAAATCTAATCGGCAGAATACAACCGACGCTATCACAAGTGTATAAATACTGTTATACAACCAAATCAAAGGTTCAGGGTAAATAAATCCCTACCCTCTACACCCTCGCACTCCCCAAGCTCAATCCTGCTGAGAGCCGCCTGGACCATCCAGCCTAAAACCTACCTCGCCACAAGGTACACAACGAATACCCAAACACAAGGGCGTGAGCTAGAACGCTCAATACAAAGCAATGATATAAATACAAATATGCGCACACAGATGATTTAAAACTCAAGTGAAAACACTTGCTCATGGCATCGGGAATATACAGTACCGGCTAGAGAGCTACTCCGCGGGGTACTCGTATACTCCATATCAGGGCTGAGCCAACCCCATCCTGACCCGAATCCAAAAAAGGATACAAGTCTCATATGGAAACTGTCATACCTGACTCGAGTCCAAAATAAGATCATTGTTCCCTATGGAGACTGTCAATAACTCACATCTCTTCGGATGCAGTCACACGTAAAATCATGTATGTGCTAAGACGGTAAAACATGCTAAAACATGATAAAACATATAGCACATACTCATGCAACATATAAGAAAATATATCATGCCGGCTATCTCGATCAGTACTTACGTACCTCTAACACTGCTGGTCAAATCCAGCTCCACTGACCTAGACTCCAAGCCTACTAGTCCAGTCTACTGTTACTACAATGCAAATATCCATGCATCAATAATAAAGCTCTAAAAGCCTTAACTAAGCTATTGCATACTCCTAAATATTTTTAGGATGCCAAAGATATACCTGCGTCCGTAGTTAGCTCTTTGCTGACGATAGCCTCAAAACTAGGTCGTAGCTCCGCGACGACGTCTAGATCACTAAGCCACTTCCGAATTCCCCGTAGGATGCCTAGATCTCCCTAGATCTGAGTTAGAAGGCTTAGGAATCAGAGAGAAGAGAGGAAATTGGTGCGAGAAAATGAATTCTTGGAACCTCTATTTATAGGCAACGTTCGGAGCCTCCGAACCTGGTTCGGAACCTCCGATCGCACCTTCGGAGCATCCGATCGCTCAATATTACGTCAGCCATGACGTCACCTTGCTGACATAAGCAATGACATGTGCCCTGGTCCAGATCGGAACGTCCGATCTTACCGACGGAGCTTCCGATCCACTTCAGAGCCTCCGATCCTGAGTTCGGATCCTCCGAACCCGTTCGGAGCCTCCTGACTTGGTTCGGAGCTTCCGATCCATCCGAACCCTTGGGACCTTCCCGGCTATTTTCGAGTGTTCTGAATCCATTTCTGAAGTCCGTTACCCCAACAGGAACTTACTTAATCATGTTTTACTTAATCTAAACATGATCATGTGATTAATTACTCATTAATCACTAATTAGAAATGCGGGTTACTACATTTTCCCCCACTTAAGAAATTTCGTCCTCGAAATTTAAGTCTTAGAGGAAATATAAATAGCCAACCAAATGTTCTTTATTACAACTGAACAAGTATAACTCGATACAAGGAAGTACAAAATCTCAAAATAACTCGGGGTGCTCGGCTAACATCCGGCTCTCCAACTCCCAAGTAGCTTCATTTGTCCCTCTGCGTTGCCACTGTACCATAACCAATGGTATGCGCTTGTTACGAAGTACCTTGTCCTTCCTGTCAAGAATCCGCAGGGGTTTCTCCACATACGATAGATCTCGATCTACCTTTACCTCGGTCGGATGCAAAATATGCGACTCGTCCGTCACATACTGCCTCAACAAGGACACGTGGAACACATCGTGGATCTCCAAAAGATCGGGTGGCAAGGCCAGACGATAAGCCACATCCCCAACCTTCTCAAGAATCTCGAAAGGACCAATAAATCTAGGTGTCAGCTTACCCTTGCAACCAAACCTCATCACCTTCCGGAAAGGTGACACACGCAAGAAAACATGCTCTCCTACCTCAAAATGAAGTGGCCTGCGGTGAGTGTTTGCGTAGCTAGCCTGTCAATCCTGGGCTGCCTTAACCCTGCGTCGAATCAACTCTACTGCATCAATCATCTGCTGAATCATCTGAGGACCTTCAACCTGACGCTCGCCAATCTCGTCCCAAAACAAAGGTGTACGATAATGGCGTCCATAAAGAGCCTCAAACGGTGCCATGCCAATGCTGCGATGGAAACTATTGTTGTAGGTAAACTCCACCAATGGTAAATGATCATGCCACGCTGGACCAAAATCCATCACCGCCGCGCGAAGCATATCTTCTAGAGTTCGAATAGTACGCTCCGACTGTCCGTCTGTCTCTGGATGATAAGACGTACTCAAGCTCAAAGTAGTACCAAGGGCTCGCTGGAAACTACCCCAAAATCTCGAGGTGAATCTCGGATCTCTATCGCTGATAATGCTCAACGGAATCCCATGCAATCGAACAATCTCTCGCACATACAATTGTGCCATCCTATCAAAGGTGTAATCGCGGTTATAGGGAAGAAAATGTGCTGACTTCAACAACCGATCCACGACAACCCAAATAGCATCACAATTCCTGGAAGACATAGGCAAGTGGGTGACAAAGTCCATCGTCACATGCTCCCACTTCCATTCAGGAATCTCTAAGCTGTGAAGTAACCCTCCGGGTCGTCTAAACTCTGCCTTGACTTGTTGACACACAAGGCATCGGGATACGAACTGATAAATGCTGCGCTTCATCCCTTTCCACCAAACTCGAGTGCGAAGATCTTTATACATCTTCATGCTGCCTAGATGTACAGAGAATCGACTGCGGTGAGCTTGCGATAAGATCTCATCCCTCAAAGTAGAATCCTCGGGTACCACAACTCGACCAGAAAGACACAACAGACCGTCTCCTTGCAGATGAAAACCAGAAGTATTATCACCCTCAGCCAGGCGGGCCAACTTCTGAGTCTTCAGATCAGAATTTTGAGCTTCCCGGATTCGTCTGTATAGCGCTGTCTCTGCAAGCACAGAAGAGACACGAATCCCTTGTTGTTCTTTCTTATGACGGAACGTGAATCCCAAAGAACAAAACTCCTCCACTGCCTTCGAAACCGAACTGGTACGAAGGGAACTCACATAAACTTTGCGACTAAGCGCATCAGCAACAGGATTTGAAGAACCTGGATGGTACTTGATCTCACAATCGTAATCCTTCAACAGATCCATCCAACGACGCTGCCGCATGTTCAACTCAGCCTGAGTGAACAGATATTTCAAACTCTTATGATCGGTGAAGATCTCGAATCGTTCTCCGTACAAATAGTGACGCCATATCTTAAGGGCAAAGACAATGGCTGCAAGCTCTAAATCATGTACGGGATAGTTCTCCTCGTGAGTCTTCAGCTGTCTGGAAGCATAAGCAATCACGTGGCCATTCTGAGTCAACACACACCCCAAACCCTTGAGAGAAGCATTAGTGAAGACTACAAAACCACCTGATCCAGACGGTAAAGCAAGAACTGGAGCTGTCGTCAGACGACGTCTCAACTCACGAAAACTGTCTTCACAAGAATCAGACCAAACGAAAGAAACGTCTTTCTTCGTCAACTGAGTCAAAGGCTTAGCTATCTGAGAAAAATTCTCCACAAAACGACGATAGTATCCTGCTAAACCAAGGAAACTACGAATCTCAGAAGCTTTAGTCGGACGTGACCAATTTAAAATAGCCTCTGTCTTGCTAGGATCAACAGATACGCCCTCCTGAGAAATGACATGACCAAGGAACACAACTCGGTCAATCCAGAAGTCACACTTACTCAGCTTCGCGTACAACTGTCTCTCCCTCAAGACCTGCAGTACAGTATAGAGATGGTAGGCATGCTCATCCATGCTGCAAGAATACACCAAAATGTCATCGATGAACACCACCACGAACTTATCCAGAAAGTCGCGGAAAACTCTGTTCATCAGATCCATAAAAACAGCTGGAGCATTCGTCAAACCAAACGGCATCACTAGAAACTCATATTGTCCATACCGCGTACGAAATGCTGTCTTAGGAACATCCTCCTGTTGAACTCGCAACTGATGATACCCAGTCCGAAGATCAATCTTTGAATAGACAGAAGTACCCTGTAACTGATCAAAGAGATCATCTATCCGTGGAAGAGGATACTTATTCTTCACTGTCGCTTGATTCAATTGACGGTAGTCAATACACAACCGCATTGAACCATCCTTCTTCTTGACAAACAGTACTGGGGCTCCCCATGGCGAAACACTAGGTCGAATATAACCCTTATCAAGAAGATCTTGCAATTGCTTCTGCAGCTCTTTCATTTCTGACGGTGCCAATCGGTAAGGAGTCCTGGAAATCGGTGTAGTCCCTGGCACTAACTCAATGCCAAACTCAATCTCCCTTACTGGTGTCAAACCTGGAATCTCCTCCGGAAACACATCTGGAAAGTCACGAACCACTGGTATCTCTTGGATATCTGGCTCTCCTAAGGATGCATCAATGGCTTAGATAAGGTAGCCTTCCCCGCCAGACTCTAAAGCACGCCGAGCCTTCAGAACTGAAACCACTGGCATCGGGGGTCGCGCTCCCTCACCATAGAAATACCATGACTCGTCATCCTCTGGACGAAACTGAACAAACCTCTGATAGCAATCCACTATCGCTCGGTAGGTAGTCATTAGATCTATCCCAATGATGCAATCAAAATCCTCCATCGCTAGAATCATTAGGTTAGCACTAAGCTGATGTCCCTCGAAATCCAAAACACAACCCACAACTAGATGTTTGGCTAAAACCTCGCTCCCCATAGGAGTAGAAACCACTAGCAACACGTCTAAAGGAATATATGGCAACTTATACTTCTTAGCAAAACGTGCTGAGACAAAAGAATGCGATGCACCGGTATCAATTAAAACATATGCAGGAAAACCACATAAACTATAGATACCTGCAATCATCCGATCGCTGTCAGCCTCTGCCTGCTCTTGGTTAAGCGCAAAGACCTGACCCTGGGTACGTGGCCTCAACGAAGAATGACCCCGAGAAGGAGCCTGAGTAGGATATCTCTGAGACTGCTGCGGATGCTGGCGCTGCTGCAAATAATGCTGCTGGAAAGGTGGCTGCTGGTACTGAGGTGGCTGAACAGATGCCTGAGAACCTTCGGAACCACTCGCTGCCCCAATCAGCATAGGACAATCTCTCTTCATGTGACCCTCCTGGCCACACTGGAAACATGCAGTGGTTGATCGACCACACTGCCCTGGCGGATGTCTGCGTCGGCACTGAGTACACCGGTTCGGTCTCTGTCCACCAAAACGATGCACCCCACCAGATCCATAGGAAGAAGAAGAAGTACCTCCTGGCTTCTTGAAGGACTGTCCTCTCGGACCCAAAGGACTAGAGCTCGCTGGCCTGGAAGAAGAAGAGTAAAGTCCCCTGTTCCTCCGAATACTATCCTCAGCCTGGCGACAACGGTCCACCAAATCCTCGTATGTCCTAAAGGAAATGATCAAACTTCGCCATAGAACTATCAGCAATATGAGGACAAAAGGGTAGCAGATCAAAGAACTTCTGCTGGTACTCCTCGATCGTCATCGTCCCCTGTCGTAAACTCAACAACTCACTGGCTTTCGCCTGACTAAGAGCTGGAGGAAAATAAAATCTCTGATAAGCAGTACGGAACTCCACCCAAGTAGCTGCACCTCTGGCTGCTATGAACGGTGCGGAAGTAGATCTCCACCACTTCCTTGCTCTGCCCTCAAGCATAAAGGCAAGAATCTCCATCCTATCCTCAGCCGTGCAACGAAACTCCTGGAAGCACTGCTCCATCCTCTCCATCCAATCCTCCGCCTCTTCAGCTGTCTCACCACCCGTCAAAGGCTTTGGGCTAACTTCTTTGAATCTATGCATGCTTACTCGCCTGCGCTCCTTGGGCTGTCCCCGATGTCTACGATCATCTGGATCGCCCCAACGACTGCCGTCTACGCTACCGTGACTCTCGTCGTAATCTGCCATCTGTTACATAAGAACAGATAATTACTTAATCCGCTTTACGATATTCCCAGTGCAATGCGTCGCTGTAGTAACCCGTATCCAGAATTAGCAATTAATGGGTATATTAATCATGTAATCATGTTTAGATTAAGTAAAACATGATTAAGAAAATTCCAAAAGAGTTAACGGAGTCCAGAAATGGATTCAGGACACTCAAAATAGCCGGAAAGGTCCCGAAGGTCCGGAGGGTTTGGAAGCTCCGAACCAAGTCAGGAGGCTCCGAACTGGATCGGAGGATCCAAACTCAGGATCGGAGGCTCCGAAGTGGATCGGAAGCTCCGTCGGTGAGATCGGACGTTTCGATCGGGACCAGGGCACGTGTCATCACTGACGTCAGCAAAGTGACGTCATGGCTGACGTAATATTGGGCGATCGGACGCTCCGAAGGTGGGATCGGAGGTTCCGATCGTGTTCGGACGTTCCGAACCGGGTTCGGAGTCTCCGAAATCCGTCTATAAATAGGGGGCCGAAATTTCATTTTCAAGTGCACCTTTCCCTCTCTTCTCTCTGATTCCTAAGCCTTCTAACTCAGATCTAGGGAGTTCTAGGCATCCTATTGGGAATCCGAAAGTGGCATAGCGATCCAGGCATCGAGGCGGAGCTGTGGCCTAGTTTTGAGGCAATTGTCATCAGCGGGCTGACGACGGACGCAGGTATAACTATGGTCTCCTTAAATTATTTAGGAGTATGCAATAGCTTAGTTAAGGCTTTTAGAGCTTAAATATTGATGCATGGGTATTTGCATTGTAGAGCTGATATAGGCTTGGAACCTAGAGTGGGAATGCTAGGAACTGCCTGTAGTAAGGTACGTAAGTACAGACTGAGATAGCCAGCGGGTTTTGCATGCTTATATGTTGCATTTGTATGTCATTTATTATGCAACATGTGCATATCATATTGTGCCTATCCATCTTGTGAGATGAGCCATGTAGGGCCGCTCAGCCCTGTCTGGACGGTTGATGTCTAGGGCCCAGTGACTGACGGGTCATGGGTGATTAGCATATGGGGACACAGTCCACGTCCTATAGGAATGAGCAGTGTCGACAGGGTTTGCTCCCCGGGTTGTACCACTCATGTCCTAGGCGCCATTACTGAGCAGTTATATACAGTTATCCCAGATATGGATATCCTGTCATTTGCATGCATCATATTTGTATGTTTTACCCAGTGCTTTCGTATTGAGCATAGAGCTCACGTCCAGTCTTTTCTATGTACCTGGACACCCCATTCGACGGGGCAGGTGTAGGTGCAGGATTGAGTGCCAGGAGCTTGGAGTAGCCAGCGACCAGTGAAGACAGCAAGATTAGCTGTAGGTTTTGCCTTTAGGATTATTTATTCGATTGGGTTGTATAATCGAATTTATTTAACCGGTTGTATTCTGCCGGTCTGTTTTTATTTAAGTCTTCCGCAACGATTTATTTAATGCATGTTTAATTATGCTCTTAACTCTGATTAGGTAGCGGATCCGGGTAGGGTCGCTACTGTAACGTCCCACTGTATTAAGACGGGTCTTTTCAGCGTGCTTATGTCCTCACTCACACGCACCCTGAGAAACTTCCCAGGGGGTCACCCATCCTATAATTGCCCCAAGTCAAGCATGCTTAACTTTAGAGTTCTTATGTGATGAGCTCCCGAAAAGAAGATGCACCTTCTTGATATGAGCAGTACATATGAAATCTTTTAAACCCTCCTCAACTATGTAGTCCCATACCTACACAGTCTCAGAATCCCCTCTCATTCCGGCACGGGATCGGTTCATTCATGTCTCCCTCCGCCTAGAAGCCTACCAGGAGCCGCTCATTGTCCGTGCAACCTCTTGGCACCGGCGATCACTCCATGCTTCCACAACCCCGGGCGTCACATGCCAACTTAACCCGACCCACTAACCTACTGACCCGACCCAGGCCCAGAACCCAGCCCAACCCGATCCCCCCCCTCTCTCAAACCCTCTCGGCTGCGTGCACTGCCGCACCAGTCCGGCCACCACTGGCCGGACCGCCGCCGGCAGGACCTTCCCAAGGTCCTGCCGGTCCTAACCTGGCCATGGGTCGGCTGGTTCCCGGCCCTGCATGCCCCAGCCGACCCCTCTTCCCTCCAACCCTAAACTGCACCTCTAGGGAACCCGATCTGAACAGCAGGCCTCCTGGACTCGTTTGGCTCGAACCACTCGAGCCATTCGAGTCCAGGTCACACACACACACCCACTGGACCCTCGACCAGCAGCTAGTCTACCATGGAAGAAGAAAAACGTGAGCATGCCTTACTAATCCAACCAAAACCGTACGCCTTCATCAAACTCAAACATTTTCTGAAAAAAACTAAAAGTTTTCGATGCACAAAACTACACACACTATCATAACTGACATGGCAAGAAAAATCGAAAGGAAACATGCCTTTCACCGATGAATTCAAAGAACGAATTGCGTAGAACGTTTCCCGGGACGACGAACGATGAACACCCCTTCAAAACCGAGCTATGGAGTTCTCGAGGATTGCTAGATGAAGAAGATGAAGATGGAGGAGATGGAGTGACGGCTGAATAAGGTGAGTGATCGGGTGGTTTGGGTAGATTAGGTTTTGGGCTTTTAAAATTTTAATTAAAATAGGTCCATTAATTTTATGGGCTTTTGAGCCCATAAAAGTTATTGGGCCAGTCTTTGGGCTTTTGGGCCCATTGGGCCAGTTTAAGTTGTTATTGGGCTTATAATGTTTTAAATGGGCTTTAATTATTTAATTGGGCTTAGAATAATTTTTATTGGGCTTAAGTATGTTATTGGGCCAGTCTCAGTGTTAATGGGCCAGATTTAAGTAAATGAGCTTGAGTGTTAGGGCCAGCAGTCCAAGACCATCCATGAGAAAATTGCATGTGTCCGGATTATATATTTAATTATTTTTATGCATTGAAGTTATTTTAATATTTATATGTTAGTAAGAAATTTAAATTAAATATATATGAAGGACACACATTTTTATTTAAATACATGCATCCATGAAATAATTTTATGCATAATTAAATGTTTAAGGTTGAGCAATAATAAAATATTTTATGTTGGAAGTTGAAGTAGTGTGACAATTTAAGGGGGATTCGTCCCCATATGTGAACTATTGAAGGGCAGTTTACTGCCAATTTAAGAGGTGATTCGTCACCGCCACGTACGTTGGTTTCCACGCTGATCAGTATTTAATGTATGATTTAAGGTTACACTACGGATACAACCATGCGATGTTAGAAAATTACCTTGCTCAACAATGTTATGCATTATGTATGTCTATGTTATTTAAGTTAAGTTAAGTTATGTTATGTTATGAAATTTTCAAGCATGCTCATTCATGTATATGTATGTATTAGTATTTAATTGTTTTAAATTATTTTAAACCCTTGTTATGTTAGCATGTTGGGCCTCTAGGCTCACTACACTGGTATGGTGCAGGTGAGTTTGTAGAGGAGGATGTAGCTCCTACCGGCGGCGAGGACCTATGAGCGGACATGCAGTGACCCCGTGACCGTGATAGATGTCTGAGTCACATTGCATGTTTTTGTTTATGTCAGCACGTTACACATTTTATATTATTTTTTGGTGGTTGTGAGTTTTGAATATTTTATTGAATATTGTCAGTGCATGCAAACTTTAATCATTTTTCTTATGCAGTATTTTTAATTAAATGTTTGACTCAGATATTTATTTTATTTAAAGAATGCAATTTTTATTTAAGTTATTTATTTATTTATTTAGTTATTTTAAATCTTTTTATTCTGTGCATATATGTATGGGCATATATGTACATATTTTAATTAGTAAGTATATATATAAAAAAAATAAAATAAAATTTTCCGCATATTTATTTATTTAATAATTATAGAGTTAGGGTCGTTTCAGTATACCATTTGTAACGCCTCACTGTATCAAGACGGGTCTTTTCAGCATGCTTATGTCCTCACTCACACGCACCCTGCAAAACTTCCCAGGGGGTCACCCATCCTATAATTGCCCCAAGTCAAGCACGCTTAACTTTGGAGTTCTTATGTGATGAGCTTTCGAAAAGAAGATACACCTTCTTGATATGAATAGTACATATGAAATCTTTTGTACCTCTCATTCCGGTGTGAGATCGGTTCATTCATGTCACCCGTCGCCCATTCTTTGGTGGGGTTTCCATCTTTCAGGTATTAACCACCCATATTGCGGACCATGTACCGCCCTAGGACTTTTTGGCTCCGGGTGTCACATGCCCACCAGCTTCCACTTGGTTCGTCCCCGAACCACACCGTACTGGGAGAGGCCAGTCTCTGATACCATTTGTAACGTCCCACTGTATCAAGACGGGTCTTTTCAGCGTGCTTATGTCCTCACTCACACGCACCCTGAGAAACTTCCCAGGGGGTCATCCATCCTATAATTGCCCCCAGTCAAGCACACTTAACTTTAGAGTTCTTATGTGATGAGCTCCCGAAAAGAAGATGCACCTTTTTGATATGAGCAGTACATATGAAATCTTTTAAACCCTCCTCAACTATGTAGTCCCATACCTACACAGTCTCAGAATCCCCTCTCATTTCGGCACGGGATCGGTTCATTCATGTCTCCCTCCGCCTAGAAGCCTACCAGGAGCCGCTCATTGTCCGTGCAACCTCTTGGCACCGGCGATCACTCCATGCTTCCACAACCCCGGGCGTCACATGCCCACCAACTTCCGCTTGGTTCGTCCCCGAACCATACCGTACTAAGAGAACCTGGCTTTGATACCATTTGTAACGTCCCACTGTATCAAGACGGGTCTTTTCAACGTGCTTATGACCTCACTCACACGCACCCTGAGAAACTTCCCAGGGGGTCACCCATCCTATAATTGCCCCAAGTCAAGCACGCTTAACTTTAGAGTTCTTATGTGATGAGCTCCCGAAAAGAAGATGCACCTTCTTGGTATGAGCAGTACATATGAAATCTTTTAAACCCTCCTCAACTATGTAGTCCCATACCTACACAGTCTCAGAATCCCCTCTCATTCCGGCACGGGATCGGTTCATTCATGTCTCCCTCCGCCTAGAAGCCTACCAGGAGCCGCTCATTGTCCGTGCAACCTCTTGGCACCGGCGATCACTCCATGCTTCCACAACCCCGGGCGTCACAGCTACAGTCGCTCTGATACCAAAAAATGTAGTGACCCAACCCGGATCCACTACCTAATCAGAGTTATAGTAAAAGCGCACGCAATAAAAGCTTAAAGCGTAAAGTGCGGATAATTAAAATACAACAAATCCAATCGACAGAATACAACCGACGCTATCACAAGTGTATAAATACTGTTATACAACCAAATCGAAGGTTCAGGATAAATAAATCCCTACCCTCTACACCCTCGCACTCCCCAAGCTCAATCCTGCTGAGAGCCGCCTGGACTGTCCAGCCTCAAACCTGCCCCGCCACAAGGTACACAACGAATACCCAAACACAGGGGCGTGAGCTAGAACGCTCAATACAAAGAAATGATATAAATACAAATATGCGCACACAGATGATTTAAAACTCAAGTGAAAACACTTGCTCATGGCGCCGGGAATATACAGTACCGGCTAGAGAGCTACTCCGCGGGGTACTCGTATACTCCATATCAGGGCTGAGCCAACCCCATCCTGACCCGAATCCAAAACAGGATACAAGTCTCATATGGAAACTGTCATACCTGACTCGAGTCCAAAATAAGATCATTGTTCCCTATGGAGACTGTCAATGACTCACATCTCTCCGGATGCAGTCACACGTAAAATCATGTATGTGCTAAGACGGTAAAACATGCTAAAACAGGATAAAACATATAGCACATACTCATGCAACATATAAGCAAATATATCATGCCGGCTATCTTGGTCAGTACTTACGTACCTCTAACACTGCTGGTCATAGCTCCACTGACCTAGACTCCAAGCCTACTAGTCCAGTCTACTGGTACTACAATGCAAATATCCATGCATCAATAATAAAGCTCTAAAAGCCTTAACTAAGCTATTGCATACTCCTAAATATTTTTAGGATGCCAAAGCTATACCTGCGTCCGTCGTTAGCCCTTTGCTGACGATAGCCTCAAAACTAGGCCGTAGCTCCGCGACGACGTCTAGATCACTAAGCCGCTTCCGGATTCCCCGTAGGATGCCTAGATCTCCCTAGATCTGAGTTAGAAGGCTTAGAAATCAGAGAGAAGAGAGGAAATTGGTGTGAGAAAATGAATTCTCGGACCCTTTATTTATAGGCAATGTTCGGAGCCTCCAAACTTGGTTCGGAACGTCCGAACTCGATCGGAACCTCCGATCGCACCTTCGGAGCGTCCGATCGCTCAATATTACGTCAGCCATGACGTCACCTTGCTGACATAAGCAATGACGTGTGCCCTGGTCCAGATCGGAACGTCCGATCTTACCGACGGAGCTTCCGATCCACTTCGGAGCCTCCAATTCTGAGTTCGGATCCTCCGAACCCATTCGGAGCCTCTTGACTTGGTTCGGAGCTTCCGATCCATCCGAACCCTTGGGACCTTCCCGGCTATTTTCGAGTGTTCTGAATCCATTTCTGAAGTCCGTTACCCCAACAGGAACTTACTTAATCATGTTTTACTTAATCTAAATATGATCACGTGATTAATTACTCATTAATCACTAATTAAAAATGCGGGTTACTACAGAGAAAGAGCCTATCGATTAGCATTGCCTCCAAATCTAGAAGGAGTACACGACGTCTTCCATGTCTCGATGTTGAGGAAGTATATCTCAAATCCTTCCCATGTCATTCGTCATGAACCAGTTCAGTGGATGCCAGACTTGTCATATGAAGATGTACCTATCCAAATTTTGGATACACAAGTCCGGAAGTTGAGAAACAAAGAGATCAAGATGGTAAAGGTCTTATGGCGCAATCAATTAGTGGAAGAGGCTACTTGGGAGACTGAACAAGATATGCGTAGCCGATACCCAGAATTATTTGGTGAGTCGAATTTTGAGGACAAAATTCTTTTAAGGAGGGTAGAGTTGTAAGATCCAAATCCACTAAACTAAATTACGATGATTTTAAAATAATTTTTATGATTTTATGCCATAAATTATTTAAGTTATGATTTAATGATTATGGTTTCATGATATAATTATTTTATGTTTAACGCTTTCGATTAAGTTAATGGTTTCAGGTCGAGTTTGATTTTGGAATCATGGGACGAGGCTAACCTACGAACGAGATGATAGAGCGTATTTTTACGAACGTTTTAAGTATAATATTGATATGTTTTTGATGTATGAGTCGGGGGATGGTATTTTTATCAGACGAGTCGGGACAGGTGACTGACTGCATTTTAGAGATGAACACACATTATGTATTGAATGATCATTATCCTATCTATCTACCCGGTTCCCCACCCCATTACTTCCCATGTCCCCTTGTTCCCTTGACTCTCTCTTCTTCCCTATCCTCTACATGATTCTTTCCCCTTCTCTCCATTCTATCATCTTCTCCTTCTTGTTTCTTAATTGAACCTTCACGGTTCTTCAAGAAAGTCACAAGCCAAAGTTCCAAATCTCGTTCTTGGTGTGGTTAGCTCGTTGCCAAGAATCCGAATCAACTTCGTCTTCATTTCAAGGCAAGTACAAATTTAAAAGATTTTGAAACCCATTCAAGCTATTATGTATTTTGATATGAATTGTTGTGTGTTGAGATATTTATGCATGATTTTCATGAATTTCAAGAGCATGAAGTTATGATTTTACGATATCGTGAAGCTTAGGTTGTTCTTGTCAAGTACTTGAGTTGATTCAAGAGGTTCATGTTCTTTTAAGATTTTAATGTTTTGAAGTTAGTTAAACCATGTTCAATTACAAGAAAATGAGCTTTGATGATTTATGTAGTTAGGATTTTGATTAAAAGAAGTTTATGTTTGAAGTTTGAAGTGTTGAAGTTGTGTTTGGTGGCATCGGATTACCTATACTTGTTATGATTTTGAGGATAACAATTAGGATATTGATCCAAATGATATGAGGCCAATTCTATTTGAAAGCTAGCTTATTTATCTACAACTTTCATGTTTTGAGTTTTGTCAAAATCATTTTGGAAGATTGGTCAAAGTCACCCCAAAGTGTGTCGAGTGTTTTGATTTTCCCGGCAGTGACACATTTGGGGAGAATGAGCATAACGTTTTACTGACCAATTGAGGTGAGGTTTTCGGCATTAGAAATCCAAGATCCAGAGCTACAACTTTTATGTTTACCAATTTTTCAAATTCTGACTTAAAAATAGAGTTTTGGAGCGAGCAAGATGAACTATTTGCGCAGGTCAGGCGCGCCCGCGCCTAGAAGTTGAGCGGCCGCGCCTTTCCTTCGAAATTCATGATTTTTTATGTTATTTTAGGGTCCTAAATTCATGATTATGATCTTCAAAGGCTTATATAATATATTTAAGAGTTTCTATGCAAAAAGTTTCAAGTTTTAAGTCAAGAACGACAAGAACAACTTACGTGGATCGATTACGCTATGTGATGCATGTAAATGTCTAAGTTTCATTCATGAAACCTATGTTCAATATGAAAGTCATCTATGACATGCATGAAGTAATGGAGTAAAGTTTTATGTTCATGAAATGAAAGTTATGACGGAATTTACGATGAAACAATGATGTTTCATAATGAATGAAATGATATGATGAATGATGTTAAGATGAAGCATGATATGATATGTTGATGCATGAAAAGATTTTGATGTCTTATGTGTCTTTGTGGTGGCAAACACGGGATTGGTGCTCCGGTTTGGGCTCCGGAGAGGGCCTTTCCAAACATGGCTCATGAGACAGATAAGTACACGGGATTGGTGCTCCGGGATGAGCTCCGGAGAGGGCCTTTCTAAAGAACGAATGTTATGAGGCTTAGTGCCATATGCTTGTTGATCAACAAGAAAAGGATGAATGTGCCCATTATGACGGTTTCCACAATTTCGCATAATTTATCACCAAATGATGAGTTTATGTTATGTTATGTTACGTTTAAATGATATTTGAAATCTCACGATTTTTACTGCATATACTTGCTGAGTCTTTAGACTCACTATACTTGAATGGTGCAGGTAATGAGGATGACATTTATGCATATGTCGACGAGTTTAATGTCGGACATGAAGAAGAGCAAGAAGTCGGACCGGCGGGCGATGCATGAGTGTGTTATGTGTTGAGTGTGATATGCTATGTCTTGAGTTATTTGCAACTTTATGATGTATTTTAAGGTTGTAAACAAGTTTTATAAATTTTAAAGTTTGGATTTGGTTTGTAAACTATTCTAAAATGTTTTAAGTAAGGTTTGATGTATGCATACATCTTTCAAAAAAATTTCTTTTCCGCGTTATTTTAAGGTTATGTTAGTTTTGTAACATCTTAATCGGTTGAAGGTGTTACATTAATATTCCAATGTGCGTGATTTGAATCTTACAAAGATAGAATCATAGAAACTAGTTCAAAAAATAAAATAATGTGTATTCAAAATCTTCATAGGTTCAAATAAACATTCATAATTTGACAATATTTGTTAAATACAAATAAAAAATAAAACAAATCCAGGGGTAAGAATCTGGGAAAAATAATATACATTTTAATAGCATCACCTATTATTATTATTATTATTATTATTATTATTTTAAGCTGATGAAATCAATAAGCACTATATATATAGCAAAAATACGCAAAAATACCCTTCATATTTTCAGTCAAGCCTCTTTACTCTATAGTTTACTTTTAATGGGGTTTCACTAAAACGTTTGGTTTGCCTTTGGGGGCCCATATAATAATGGGCCTAATATTACTGTTTGGGCTATCTAGTTTGGAGATCTAAAGTCGGTGGATCGATTCCAGAAAAGCCTGAATATCTAACCCAATGCCTTTTCTTTTTATTCTTTAATTTTAATTTTAATTAATAATCAATCCGATGGTAATGTTGTTAATAACACACTATTATACTAATCTATACAATATATAACAAGAAATAGCTTTATAGAATAATTAGTTATTTTTGTCTACAATGACAGGCCACCCCCCCTACAACACACCATCCTAAGGGAAAAATCCCGGTTCAGTCCTAAATATTTGGATATATTCTCGGTTCAGTCCTAAATGTTTGAATGTCCCGGTTTGGTCCCAAATATTTTTCTAAAATACCCGGTTTAGTCCTAAATGTTTTTATATTCTCGGTTTGGTCCCAAATGTTTTAAAAAGTTGCCGGTTCAGTCCTAAATATTTTACGTTCCAGATTTCGTCCTAAATATTTTCCAAAAGTTCTCGTTTTGGTCCTTCCATCTACTAACAAAGCGTGATAAAAAAAAATTACAAACAAAAGACAAAGTTAAATAAAATAAAAGCTAATAATAATAATAATAATAATAATAATAATAATAAATGAACAAAAATGTCTTTCAAATTGAAAATATAATATAAATTATGCAAAATAAAATTATAGAATAAAAAAATAATTAAACAATGAAATCTTATAGTTAAAAACGTTATCAATCACAAACAAATAAAGAAATATTTTAGCAAATAACTAATATTATTTATTTCACAAAATATTTAAAATTGCTAATTGATCTGATCTTTTATCTACCAGTTGTCCTTGGTGCTTACAAAAAGGTTCTGTTCTCATTTATTGTACTTCTCAATTTTTCTTTCTTGTTGATATGCATAAAGGAAGGAATTTTCTTTTTAGGACAATCGCGACGCCCCCAATGACATGGTCCTCTTGCACTCAGCCCTTGTTGCTTGCAGTTTGAAATTGTTAACAGTGATAGTTTCTCCACAATACCAAGAGGTTGCTCAAGTCTTGACTTCATATTACAAGGTAGTTTATGATGTGTTACGGTATATTGAATCTTGGTTTTTTGAAATCTAGATGATTTCTCTATCATTTCATTTAAATCAGAGGTGTTTATGTTAGGATTATATTTTCTGGGCACTTAAAAAACAACAAGAAGGGTTACAAAATCATTGTAATATGTTGATTGAAATAGATCAATTCACAATCTGCTAGTGCTACCAAGCCAAGGAAACAATTCCTTTACGAGAGACAACACAATGCTCTCCTCTTACTAGGGTAGCTGGCAAAGCAGGGGAAAAAAAACTTGGATGCCCATGCCCCTCTAAGCAACTCTAATCTGATATGTGTCCTGTTTCCCGCTTCCAAGCAGTTACCCATTTTAAAATATTTTGGAAAATTAGGATCTTATGGGCTTTCTAGGCCCAACATATCTGAGACTGTGACAACATATTAATACGTTTCCCTTACTTTTGTTGCTGATCATGGTACATTGTGCAGGTTGATGTGTTTATGGAAGCCACATTTACTGCAGTTCATAAAGATGTCAAATTTCTTCAGTCCAGGCTGTCTGCTGAACATGTTGAGTCCTCTGCAAACACTTCCCCCACAGCGGAAGAGACATTGAATCATCTTTGTCAACAGTGTGACTCCTCTCTCCAATTTTTGCAGTCTTTATGTCAACAAAAGTTGTTTCGGGAGCGCCTTGTTAAGAACAAGGTTTGTAAGCTTAATCACTTGAACATCAAGCAATAGTAGGTGTTTGATTTCAACCAACTGTAGATTTATACACTGGACTGTTCTAAAAATCATTATACCCTTTAACATTGTGTTAAAAGGATATTCGTGAACGACAATGCCATGTCGCAATATGTGTTTCAGGGTAATCATTTGAATACCGTATTGAAGCTCTATGAATTTCCTCTGGACATCATCAAAGTTCTATGTAATACGGTTGACATCCCCATTCTTTAAACTTACACTGAATTGAGAAAGAAGCTCGGTTTTCTCCCCATGAAGATACTTGTTTTTGTCTTCTTGCCATAAAACGTTTTATTTTGGGGAAATTGAAGTTTCGTTAGTATTTTTTCTCCCTTATGATCCCTGTTATTTATTAAATTGAAATATCAATCTTGTTGGTACTAGCATTTGCGGTCTTCCTGATATTTTTCATTTTCTGTTGAATAACTCCAGGAGTTATGTGGCAACGGAGGTGTTCTTGTGCTAGCTCAGGCTGTAATGAGCTTAAACATATCATCATTATATGACACATTCTCCTCTTATATGACTTCGGTCTCTCGCTTGAAGTCTAAAGCTCTATCTATTGTAAGTTACAATGTCACGGTTCCTTAAATGCACGATGCAGCTCTTGATCTCCTCGAGAAGCGAATGCATATGTATGTTAGCACATGCGTGAAATTGCTATTCAATAAATAGTTGTGACTTTTTTCCAGCTCTTGCACCTTTGTGAAGCAGAAAGTGTCTTACCTGGGCGAGGTTGCCAGCACTCCTAGAAGTCAGGATTTGGCGAAGTCTATTGCATTACAGGTCAGTTGCATGAGGAAAATCTTATCTTATACAACTTGACTATTTATCTTGGATAATTTATCATGTCCATTTAAAATGAAGATTTCCAGAATATTTCATGCATGATTATTCAACTTATGATAAGCTTCTGCTGACTTACCTTGAAAGTTGAAATATCACTGGAGCTTATGTTAACAAAAAGTGCTGCCACTTCATTGATTTCTGTCTGGCTTAATTTGAACCTATTTATTTTTTGTTCACTTCAATAGTTTGTGGAGTTTCAATTGCATTGGAGGTTGGTGGAAGCAGATAGTGGTGGATTTTTATTTATTTTGGATTAAATGCACCTGTTGTCATTTTTTTTATTCTTCTACATTTCAGTTATAATTTATTCTTCCTCCTTGTTTATTCTTGTCATCTAGCTTGTGATTATACTTATTTGGTAATCCGTGGGCTGATTCGGTCCTCACTGAATGATGTCGGGCACTTAATTTTTAGGTTCTTGAGTTACTGAAGAAATTATTTGGTATTGATCATGATAAGTCAAATGTTTCCTCTGAGAAAATATACCCGAAAGGGCAACTGGAACTGAATGCCATGCGCCTGGCAGATGTCTTTTCCGACGATTCAAATTTCCGATCTTTCATTATGATAAACTTTGTAAGTCTCTTCTGAAATATAGTTGATATGTGTTTTACACAATCTACTTGCTTTAGTTCTTACGCCGTGTTTATTCAGACTGAAGCATTGGCAGCAATCTTTTTATTCTCACATGGAGAATTTTTATCTAGCTGGTGTTCATCTGATCTCCCAGTTTGTGAAGATGATGTGACTCTAGAGTATGTCTAGTTTACAGCTGCTGGATGGTTAAGAATTTATTCCTCTTTAAACTTGTTAAACTCAGTGGTTTCAATTTCATTAATTCCTTTCAGTGTACCTCGGGCATCTTATGCACATCAGAGGACATCCTTGTTGATCAAAATGATCGCAAATCTTCATTGTTATGTTCCGGATGTGTGTCAAGGTAAAAATGTATTTCATTTCACATCTGATTCAGATAACTTTCTTGTTTGACTGATAAATTAGTATTAAACTTTCTGTGTCATCTCCAGATGAGAAGGGTCTCTTTCTCAACAAGTTTGTTCAGTTCTTTCAAAAGGAAAGCCAGAATCTATCCAATGGATGCTCATTTGCATTTGATGCTGAAAAAACTACAACTGTCACCAAGAACTTATGTAACAACCTATCGCCAATACCCTACAATTTATCAAATTAGATGCGTCCGTGCTCCAACAATTGTTTTGCATGTAGGTTCACTGCTGAGTCATGCAGAATCATTAGTTCCTCGATTTTTAAATGAAGATGATGTGCAGCTTTTAAGGTGATTTTTATGGAATGGATACGTTCATGTTTTATGTTTCTTGGGACATATTTCAATTATCAGAATTTTTTCTTGAAATTGTTCTCAGTTCTGATTGTTGAGATTTTACTTTGCTGTCTTTATAATGAATCTGCTATTTACTTCACTGTTAATATGCATGAATCCCCTGACTAATTATTTTGGGGTTATATCCTGAGTCAAATTATCTTTTGTAGGTTCTTTATCCGTCAGTTTGAATCTTTGATTCTTCCTTCTTCATGTGAAGATAATCAGGTCCAAGTAAAACCTTTCTTCCCTTGTGTACTAATTTTTTTTTAGCATTTTTGCTAGTTTTTTTACACAATCTTTGCAATGAAAACAAGTTTTCCCTTCCTTTAGTAGTCATGGTAAAATTGTTGTTGTGTCAACTGGAGAAATTTAGGGAAGCAAATCTTGCAAATCCGTATCTTGGGACCAGCAACTTAGTTATAGGCTTGAGGTGAATTTTGGTTTAGTTTAATCTATTTGGGAAGATGGGAACCTAAAGTTGTATTCTTCTACATACAGATGCCAGTTTGTGGAAGTGATAAAATTCTTTAACATCACATAGTTTATCCAAAAATGAAAGATACAGTAAGGGGGTCCAGGGGCACCTTGTTTTACCCAAAATAACACACAAATAGCAGCAACATGGTTGATTTGAGGAGACATCATGCATACCAGATTTTGAAGGTTTTATGGAGCAAACTTCTCTTGCTTGGATTTGAAATTTGTAAAAATTACTAATGGTAGTGATGAATTGATTTGGTTGGAGATTCAAATGAGACTTTGTAAGGTGGGGAAAATGGTGGTAAAAGACGTGAGATGAAAATGGACAGAGAAGGGATCAAGTAACCTTAGCCTAAGATTTTGAAGAAAGAATAATATGGAGTTCTGACTTCTGTGGTGGTATGTTTCAAGGATTTGTGTGATACTTCATACTTTTATAGCATGTCTCGGATTTTTGTAATGTTGTACACTCAATATGACACAGTACACTTGGTGCAGTTTATTCATAATTTAATTGGAACAACTTGGTTTTGATATATGGTCCTGGGTTTTGGATCTTGTTATGGGGTAATTAAGGGCAATTGTTTCAGGTCAGGGCAATTATATGGTCCTTTACAGCCCCTTGTTATTACTTTGTTTGAGGCTTGAATTATAGAGAGAACCTCGGGTCTCTCACACTTTTGTTGAGAGAATATTTATAACGATTTTATTCATTCCTTTCTGCCCTAAATGCTAGAGCTTACAAAGAAGAATTTTAAATCCTAGAGATTATCCCATGTGGGATAATAATTACTATGGGAAATCTTTTATTAAAACAGAAGCAACCTAGAGTTCTAGAAATATAGGAATCCAGGATCCCTATCTGATAGATCACGCCCTTTCGCTGGCTTGTTTCTTGGTTCCATTTCGCCTGTGCATTTGTCTATACTCGTAACATTCCATTGGTTGATGTTACTTTTATTTCCTCTAAGGTGCTCAAACAACAATGATATGCTCTTTATTCTCACAGTGCAAAGTGTCTCTGAATCATGGCAATGGTAGCAGTGACATGAACGAATGCATGGTGAAGAATGTCACAACCCTAGAGGTAGACCGAATAGATGCCAAGGGGAATGGAAATGAACAATCTACTGACGGGGAAAGGAAATGTGGGATTACAGAACAGGGAAAACCAAGTGGTATCTCTGTAAATTTGGGAGAAGTCGAAAGGGA
Source organism: Henckelia pumila (assembly GCF_033568475.1). Classification (NCBI taxonomy): domain Eukaryota; kingdom Viridiplantae; phylum Streptophyta; class Magnoliopsida; order Lamiales; family Gesneriaceae; genus Henckelia; species Henckelia pumila. Next base: position 93,661,537 of record NC_133120.1, on the reverse strand, counting down.
CAGTAGGACATTTGAAACAAGTGGTTCTGATTCTAGCCCCACCCGAGGAAAAAATCATATGGATCAGATGGATGTTGATCAGATCAAGGGAGGTGTGTTTGGAGAAACTCAGGACGATTCAAAGGTCGAAGCTCTACATTCTGATGAGAAGCTGCAAAGGAAACGCAAGCGAACTGTGATGAATGATAGACAGATAACACTTATTTTGTCTGCTATTGTAGATGAACCAGACATGCATCGTAATTCAGCTATGTTACAACATTGGGCCGAAAAATTAAGTTTTTATGTGAGTATCAGATTCTTATATGGTTTTTTCTCATCGAACGTTCGACATGAACTGCATTATCCATGAGTTTTTCGGTTATAATTTCAAAATTTCCCTTTTGTATCCTCTCTAGGGCGCGGAGGTGACTACTTCAAGGCTCAAAAATTGGTGAGAGAACTGTAATTTTTGATATGTTATTCTCTTCAGGTGTTAGCACTATTTGAAGTCGGGAGATATTGGAGATATTGATGGTTAAATTAATTTTTTGTTGATATATGAGAGAAAATGTTGATAAAAGAAGTTGATCGATTATGTTAAACATGAGGAACCATAAAATAACTGAAATGGAAACAGGAACTAAACTGGTAAGTATAGAAGTACACAACTCTTTGATCACGAGCATTCCGTTGTGGCCAGTTGATATATTAGACAGAAAATGCCGATAAAGAAGTTGATTAATGGTGTCAGCTGCTGATGAATTTTGATCACTTAGTGTTGTTAAGGTTTCAAAACCATCTTCCGACCTGTTCATGATGTTTTTTGTTCTTGTTCCCTATTGTCGACAGGCTCAATAACCGAAAGGCAAAGCTCGCTCGTGCTGCTAAAGATGGTCGTGCACCATGTGAAGGGGACAATCTTGACAAACAAGGCGGGTCTGGAATTACGCTTCAGTTAAACTCGCCTCACAGTCCCATCGACAGTTCTTTTGTCCCATCTGCTTCCAGAGGGAATTTTGGCAGTGAAGTTATTGATTGTACGCCTAGAGTTAGCATTGACGAACACTTTGGGACTTCGCTTGCAGCTACTAGGGATGTTATCTTACCAAGTACGCCTTTGGAGCTCGGGCAGTACGTAACAATCATGGGTGAAAAAGCAGAGGAGATTGGGAAGGGTAAAGTGTTTCAGATGGGTGGCCAATGGTTTGGATGGAACTTGGAGGAATCCGGGGTGTGTGTTATCGACGTAATTGAGCTAACAGTTGATAGGTTTTCCAAGATTCTTCATCCGATGGAAATTACCTGCACTACTTTTTATCAGGCTGAAAAAAGATTTGGCTCTATGCGGGTTCTTTGGGATTTTAAGAAACTTTTTCCGCATCCAACTCGGTGAAGATATTGTGCACATCTATCTGGAAGCAGCAATGTAAGAGAATTCCCGCTTAAGATAGATTCCCTCCTGACCGGTCTAATTTGTTGGCTTCATTTTCTGAAGGCACGGATTGAATCCTAAGTGCACGGTTTCTCGATTTAAGGCATGATTTGCTCTGGCGGAATGCGGAATTTGATGTAACTTTTAGACACAAGCTTGCATTTGGTGCCTGCTTGGAACACAGTCTAGCTGAAAAGTGGTTCGTGTAGCGTAGTTCACATGGTGGCTGGGAAAAGGTTGAGGTTGTAGAAGCCTACAGATGAACTATCAAGGGATGGACGTGGTCGAAAATATGGTGAGAAATTGACTGCTGAAGTCTAATTTTTTCCCCCTTGCATGCGTTATAAAATGGTAGATTCTCCCCTCATTTTCTGGATTTCCCTGATTTTCCGATTACACCGTATGTAATTGTAACTTTATGCTTTAGATCCAAATTCAACAGTTCAGACCAGACCTTCTGTTTAACAAAATGCCTATAACCAAAAGTGGAACGAAGAACACCTTTGATACTGTTGTATATGTTAGTTACAATCGATTATTTTCTCACAATTTTAATTAAAATTAAAACAAGTCATTGCTTAAGGGCTCTCTCGGCATGTTTTAATTCACCTTTTTCCGAATAATTATATTGAATGTAAAATATTTTAATAAAAAAAAGTGACATCCGATGCAGAGGCTGGAAAAGATTATGGTTTTTTTTTTTTTTTAAATTGAAAAGATTATGGTTTCAAAGCACGCCATTAATGTAATATATTTCCCTAAATAGCATATGGTAACTCATCTTTTCTAATTTATCATATTAGTACACTCAAACAAACTCTATACAACTATATGAATCCATCTTTCTATAACCAGAACTAAAAATTGCTCTAAAATTTTCTACGTTAAACACAAATTCCAACAATCTTCTTCACTTGTGATGACACTCTTCTATCATTTCCGATCCACGATCGCCGACCTGTGTACACCTAAAATAACCCTTACCCTTGTGAAGACCATAAGGTTAATTATCATGCACACTACCTATCAGATGAAAATCCATATCATATGTAGGCAAGTGAACTTCGATCATGGTTGGGTTGAGGGCGACCCCTTGTAGGAGTAGGTGGTCTTTGAATGTTGAGCTCCTACAATACAAACAAAGACACGATATTCAGTATAAGAATTATTCAAAGGATTGTTCAAGAATGATGGGAAGATGAGTCGAGGCAAGAATGATTTTTTGTGGTGGGAAACTTATTACATTTAGTTATGACTTATGCCTGAATCCGCCTCAGAGTATGAGCCAGAAAAAAGTACAACATTACCTGCATCCAGGTTTCCTCTTTCACACGTTCAGGAGAAGTCTCTGGAGATTGGATCGGAGGCGGCAGGGGGTGGATCAATTTTGGAACGATGACCAAACCTCTGCCAACAACCAAAATTGCCCCGGCATTGTTTGCGGTTCCTTTAATTCATGCAAGAGTGCTTTAACTTGATTAGATTTGAATCCAAATAGGTAAAAGAAAGTGGATAGAGTGGAGTCCTGAAATGCACCATACCACAATAGTTGGTAGCGGAAAAAAGAGTGATCAACTGCCCCTGTGCGAATCGTTCAAATCCATCCATAACACATTCATGAGCTCTTATGATTAGTTGCAGTTTGTTCCTCTTACAGAAATCTGTCACCCGATCGGGCTGAAGGGAAACAACAATGCTGTGAGTATGCATGGAATCTCATCATTTTACTTTGGCAAAACTCGGAGAGGATCTGACCAATATTTAGTTACACGTCCAGTAACTTGTTATATGATTGAAGAACCATTGAGTGGAAAAAATTCAATTTGCTTTCCATAGTTTAACAAGCTATACATGTTTGCTTAGAGGATTTTCACGACACGGCTCCTCCACCGATGGTGACTTAGAGTCTTTTGTGTCCGATATCCAATTTGCATCACAATATCCTTCAAGTACAGAAAGATATGTTGTATAATGTAATTCCTAGTCCATTGAGTACTTTAAGTATTTAAGTACTCTTTCTAATACATTCCAATGATCATGACTAGGATTACTTGTGAATCTACTCAATTTATTTATCGAGTAAGCAATATCAGCACGAGTACAATTTGTAATATACATTAAACTCCCAATGATCCTTGCATATTGTTGTTGAGATACGGGTTCACGCCGATTTTTGGATAAATGTAAGCTTAAATCCACAGGTGATCTTAACGGTGTGATATCATACACGTTGAATTTTCTAAGTACTTTCTCAACTAATGAGATTGTGTTAAGATAATTTCTTCAAGAATTTTCACAATCTTAATTCCTAAGATGTCTGTTTTCCCTATATCTTTCATATCAAAATGTTTTGTCAACATTTTCTTAGTATTCATGATTACTACCCATTATGAGCATGTTGCCTACATATAGACAGACAATTACATATGAGTCCGATGTGCCTTTTATATAAACACATTTATCACACTCATTAATCTTGAATCCATTTGACATCATTGTTTTGTCAAATTTTTCATGTTATTTTTTAGGATCTTGTTTTAGTTCATACAATGATTTAATGAGTCTGCACACTTTTTTTTCTTGACCAGGAGCAATAAATCCTTCAGGTTGTTCCATATATATTTTTTCTTCCAACTCACCATTTAAAAATGCCGTTTTTACATCCATTTGATGAATTTCAAGATTATTTAAAGCTGCAATTGCTATAATTACTCGAATAGACGTTATTCTTCTAACAGATGAATATGTGTCGAAGAAATCCAACCCTTTTTTTTTTGTATAAATCCTTTAGCCACTAACCTTGCTTTGTATTTTTCCACAAATCCATCAGCTTTGTATTTTTTTTTTTAGGATCCATTTGCATCCTGAAGGTTTGCTTCCTGGTGGGAGATCTATTAATTAAGTATGATTTTGCATGATGGAATCTATTTCAATGTTTATGGCTTCTTTCCTAAGAAAAGCGTCTGGACTAGACAACGCTTCACTTAAGGTCCTTGGATCATTTTTTATAGCATAACTAAAAAAATCATGACCAAAATTTTTGGCTATCTTAGCTCTTTTACTACGTATTGGTTCTTCGCTTTCATGAGTTTTCTCATTAGTGGATTCATGAACTCTTTTGAGAGAGCTATTTTCTTTTCCTTACTTACAAGGAAAGACGTTCTCAAAAAATGCAGCATTCATTGATTCGATAATCGTATTTTCATGTATATCAAGAATTACTGACTTGTGCACTAGGAATCTATATGCACTACTATTGTTTGCATATCCAATGAAGACGCAATCCACGGTATTTGGTCCAATATTCACTTGTTTCGGCTTAGGTATTTCTACTTTCGCCAAACACCCCCACACTTTCAAGTATTTGTATGAATGATTATATCCTTTCCACAGTTCGTAAGAAGTTTCATTCTTCTTTTTATGTGGAATTTTGTCAAGAATATGATTTGTCAAAAGGATTACTTCCCCACACAAGTTTTGGGGTAATCCAGAACTTATTAGCATGACATTCATCATCTACTTAAGAATACGGTTTTTTTTTTCGCAACACCATTAGATTGTGGTGAATAAGGAGCAATTGTTTGATGAATAATGTCAGATTCATTGCAAAATTCTTCAAATGGAGCTACATATTCGCCTCATCTATCACTACGAATCTTTTTGATTCGTTTTCCTAATTGATTTTCAACTTCATTTTTATAGGTCTTAAACACTTCAAGAACTTCATCTTTGCTTCTTAAAAGAAACAGATAACAGAATTTTGTGCAATCATCAATGAATGTAATAAAGTACTTTTTTTCACCTCTAGTTTGTATAAACTTTTAATCACAAACGTTAGTGTGAATTAGTTCTAGACTCGAATATGAGTATGCAAGAAGAAGAGAAAATGAAGATTGAATGAGCGAGTTGGAATGAATGACGAGGGGTCTATTAATAGACGCTTGAATGCTGTCTCGGATAGGTGCACCCGTTGGCTGCACACTCAGGCGAGGGGACGGACTGGTCCGGTCCAAAGGACACACTGGTTCGGGCCGGGTAAATTACCAATTTATTTTGTCCAACAAGTTATATACACGCTAAAGCCAACCCCAACCCAAGCCCAAGCCCAGTTCGATCCGATCCGTACTGAGCCGAGCCGATCGATCGGACAGAAGGCGGCACGCGCGCGTGTGGTCAACCTATTATGATCTAGGTCCTTATCCCTTTAAAAAATTGGGTACCCCTTGGGGCCCCAACTCATTTGCTCAACTTGAGCAATTTATTGAGACATCCATTCCCACATTTTACCAATATGAAATAATGAGCATTAATCTCATTCAACACCATTCCATTGTAAATTTAATTTTCCAACAAATTTATAGCTGGTGGTAATTATACAACTCATATATTTTAAACCGCACAACAACTTAAGTGTTATGATTCGATCGCTCTACTAACATAGACAATTATTATACCCCAACAATCCATTGTACCGGCCTTCCACAACCCCAATGATATAAGATGTCATTAAATATTATGAAATTGAACTCCGATATCACAGATTTTGGATGGGTAAGGAGCTAGCTGTAACGTCCCAAAACTTATTTCCGAATTAATTTGCAATAAAAAATAATTATTGAGTTGAAAAAAAATAATTATTACTGCCAAATGAGTTATAGAGTGTATTTACAAAATACACGTGACAATTAGTCAATGATTCTGACTATTTCTGAATATATGATAATATTGACATTTTGAGATAATTGTTGAGATAATGGAAATAAAAATAATTATTTATGCCAAATAATTTAATTTAGAAGAATACTTGACCGGGTTGACTGATCAAAGTCAATAATTTCAGAAATTGGTGTTTATAGAGGTTGGGTGTGTGTATCGGAAAAATATTAAAATGAAGACTAATTTTGCCAGTTGGACACCATATCAATTAGTCCTGATCAGAAAATTATTTATTTTCTATAGACCGCAAAACACACACCGAATCACACTAAAGAAAACACAAATTATAGATTTTTCCCAATTTTTCCCCAATTTTTGGATTCAATGTAGCAGTCCCACGTTTGCCATCGCCGACCGTTCACCGAAGCTCCGATCGAAGATCCGATCGATCACTTTGTAGCCAACATCAAGACAAAGCTATTGGTGTAAATAAATTGACGATCGGATAGTTGGATCGTCTAGAAATCGAGTTAGAACAGACGGGTTCTGCACAGAATTCGGTTTCACTGTAGCAGTCCATGTTTTTTATTTTTCCGGCCATTCACCGAAGCTCCGATCAAAGATCCAAAGGGCCAGATTGTAGCCAAGATCAAGATAAATATATTGGTATAAAGAAATAAAAAATCCAATGGTTGGATCGCCGGAAAACTGAGAATGAACGGACTGGATTTGCACACGTACTATTCATCGTCTTCTTCGTCGGAAATTCGTGATTTGAGCTTGTTTTTGTTGGTTTTAAAGCTAGTAATCAATATTTTGAGTTGTGTAGAGCATTTCCATAGCTCATGGTATTATTTTGGTGTAGAAATCATGTAGATCGAAACTTTTAAAACTCCATCATTGTCGACTAAAATTCGTCGATTGCCATCGCACCGGAGCTCCGTTCCGACTGATTTTGGTATGGTTGTGTTTGTCTTGAAGAGAGCTACAATCCTGCAAAATTTCAGAATTTTTGGATGAAGTTTGGATTGCAGCCGCCGCCGCCACGTCGCCGCCGTCTTCTTCGATTTTCCGGCAATCTCCGGCGAGTTAACCATTTTTGATCGTATCAATGTGATAGATCTGAATATCCAAGTTTCGAGTTGTGATTCGAAATCGTTAAGCGGTGAGAGCGCAATAAAGTTCGATAATTTTCAAAGTTTGATCAAAGTTGACTAGGGTTGACTTTTGACCATCATATGATTTTTTCGCAGATCAGAAGCCCGTTGAGGATAATTAGATGCAGAAATAAGCATATTATGAATTTGATCTTCCAGAATTGGATAATTATGAGATTTCCGAGTCCCGATATGCGCAACCGCAACTGTATAGATTTTTCGTGCGTTTTAAACGCAAAGGCATGTTATACCCTTCCTTTCTCACACCATTTAGATCAGTATATTCACTGTTTTTATTATTAAATTGTGTTGTTGCATTTGTATGTGGATATGGTAACTCAAATTTTAACTCATGCATCATTCGTGTTTTTATGTATTGTGTGGTCAACCTATTATGATCTAGGTCCTTATCCCTTTAAAAAATTGGGTAACCCTTGGGGCCCCAACTCATTTGCTCAACTTGAGCAATTTATTGAGACATCCATTCCCACATTTTACCAATGTGAGACAATGAGCATTAATCTCATTCAACACCATTCCATTGTAAATTTAATTTTCCAACAAATTTATAGCTGGTGGTAATTATACAACTCATATATTTTAAACCGCACAACAACTTAAGTGTTATGATTCGATCGCTCTACTAACATAGACAATTATTATACCCCAACAATCCATTGTACCGGCCTTCCACAACCCCAATGATATAAGATGTCATTAAATATTATGAAATTGAACTCCGATATCACAGATTTTGGATGGGTAAGGAGCTAGCTGTAACGTCCCAAAACTTATTTCCGAATTAATTTGCAATAAAAAATAATTATTGAGTTGAAAAAAAATAATTATTACTGCCAAATGAGTTATAGAGTGTATTTACAAAATACACGTGACAATTAGTCAATGATTCTGACTATTTCTGAATATCTGATAATATTGATATTTTGAGATAATTGTTGAGATAATGGAAATAAAAATAATTATTTATGCCAAATAATTTAATTTAGAAGAATACTTGACCGGGTTGACTGGTCAAAGTCAATAATTTCAGAAATTGGTGTTTATAGAGGTTGGGTGTGTGTGTACCGGAAAAATATTAAAATGAAGACTAATTTTGCCAGTTGGACACCATATAAATTAGTCCTGATCAGAAAATTATTTATTTTCTATAGACCGCAAAACACACACCGAATCACACTAAAGAAAACACAAATTATAGATTTTTCCCAATTTTTTCCCAATTTTTGGATTCAATGTAGCAGTCCCACGTTTTCCATCGCCGACCGTTCACCGAAGCTCCGATCGAAGATCCGATCGATCACTTTGTAGACAACATCAATACAAAGCTATTGGTGTAAATAAATTGACGATCGGATTGTTGGATCGTCTAGAAATCGAGTTAGAACAGACGGGTTCTGCACAGAATTCGGTTTCACTGTAGCAGTCCATGTTTTTTATTTTTCCGGCCATTCACCGAAGCTCCGATCAAAGATCCAAATGGCCAGATTGTAGCCAAGATCAAGATAAATATATTGGTATAAAGAAATAAAAAATCCAACGGTTGGATCGCCGGAAAACTGAGAATGAACGGACTGAATTTGCACACGTACTATTCATCGTCTTCTTCGTCGGAAATTCGTGATTTGAGCTTGTTTTTGTTGGTTTTAAAGCTAGTAATCAATATTTTGAGTTGTGTAAAGCATTTCCATAGCTCATGGTATTATTTTGGTGTACAAATCATGTAGATCGAAGCTTTTAAAACTCCATCACCGTCGACTGAAATTCGTCGATTGCCGTCGCACCGGAGCTCCGTTCCGACTGATTTTGGTATGGTTGTGTTTGTCTTGAAGAGAGCTACAATCCTGCAAAATTTCAGAATTTTTGGATGAAGTTTGGATTGCAGCCGCCGCCGCCACGTCGCCGCCGTCTTCTTCGATTTTCCGGCAATCTCCGGCGAGTTAACCATTTTTGATCGTATCAACGTGATAGATCTGAATATCCAAGTTTCGAGTCGTGATTCGAAATCGTTAAGCGGTGAGAGCGCAATAAAGTTCGATAATTTTCAAAGTTTGATCAAAGTTGACTAGGGTTGACTTTTGACCATCATATGATTTTTTCGCAGATCGGAAGCCCGTTGAGGATAATTAGATGCAGAAATCAGCATATTATGAATTTGATCTTCCAGAATTGGATAATTATGAGATTTCCGAGTCTCGATATGCGCAACCGCAACTGTATAGGTTTTTCGTGCGTTTTAAACGCAAAGGCATGTTATACCCTTCCTTTCTCACACCATTTAGATCAGTATATTCACTGTTTTTATTATTAAATTGTGTTGTTGCATTTGTATGTGGATATGGTAACTCAAATTTTAACTCATGCATCATTCGTGTTTTTATGTATTGTGTGGTCAACCTATTATGATCTAGGTCCTTATCCCTTTAAAAAATTGGGTAACCCTTGGGGCCCCAACTCATTTGCTCAACTTGAGCAATTTATTGAGACATCCATTCCCACATTTTACCAATGTGAGACAATGAGCATTAATCTCATTCAACACCATTCCATTGTAAATTTAATTTTCCAACAAATTTATAGCTGGTGGTAATTATACAACTCATATATTTTAAACCGCACAACAACTTAAGTGTTATGATTCGATCGCTCTACTAACATAGACAATTATTATACCCCAACAATCCATTGTACCGGCCTTCCACAACCCCAATGATATAAGATGTCATTAAATATTATGAAATTGAACTCCGATATCACAGATTTTGGATGGGTAAGGAGCTAGCTGTAACGTCCCAAAACTTATTTCCGAATTAATTTGCAATAAAAAATAATTATTGAGTTGAAAAAAAATAATTATTACTGCCAAATGAGTTATAGAGTGTATTTACAAAATACACGTGACAATTAGTCAATGATTCTGACTATTTCTGAATATCTGATAATATTGATATTTTGAGATAATTGTTGAGATAATGGAAATAAAAATAATTATTTATGCCAAATAATTTAATTTAGAAGAATACTTGACCGGGTTGACTGGTCAAAGTCAATAATTTCAGAAATTGGTGTTTATAGAGGTTGGGTGTGTGTACCGGAAAAATATTAAAATGAAGACTAATTTTGCCAGTTGGACACCATATAAATTAGTCCTGATCAGAAAATTATTTATTTTCTATAGACCGCAAAACACACACCGAATCACACTAAAGAAAACACAAATTATAGATTTTTCCCAATTTTTTCCCAATTTTTGGATTCAATGTAGCAGTCCCACGTTTTCCATCGCCGACCGTTCACCGAAGCTCCGATCGAAGATCCGATCGATCACTTTGTAGACAACATCAATACAAAGCTATTGGTGTAAATAAATTGACGATCGGATTGTTGGATCGTCTAGAAATCGAGTTAGAACAGACGGGTTCTGCACAGAATTCGGTTTCACTGTAGCAGTCCATGTTTTTTATTTTTCCGGCCATTCACCGAAGCTCCGATCAAAGATCCAAATGGCCAGATTGTAGCCAAGATCAAGATAAATATATTGGTATAAAGAAATAAAAAATCCAACGGTTGGATCGCCGGAAAACTGAGAATGAACGGACTGAATTTGCACACGTACTATTCATCGTCTTCTTCGTCGGAAATTCGTGATTTGAGCTTGTTTTTGTTGGTTTTAAAGCTAGTAATCAATATTTTGAGTTGTGTAGAGCATTTACATAGCTCATGGTATTATTTTGGTGTACAAATCATGTAGATCGAAGCTTTTAAAACTCCATCACCGTCGACTGAAATTCGTCGATTGCCGTCGCACCGGAGCTCCGTTCCGACTGATTTTGGTATGGTTGTGTTTGTCTTGAAGAGAGCTACAATCCTGCAAAATTTCAGAATTTTTGGATGAAGTTTGGATTGCAGCCGCCGCCGCCACGTCGCCGCCGTCTTCTTCGATTTTCCGGCAATCTCCGGCGAGTTAACCATTTTTGATCGTATCAACGTGATAGATCTGAATATCCAAGTTTCGAGTCGTGATTCGAAATCGTTAAGCGGTGAGAGCGCAATAAAGTTCGATAATTTTCAAAGTTTGATCAAAGTTGACTAGGGTTGACTTTTGACCATCATATGATTTTTTCGCAGATCGGAAGCCCGTTGAGGATAATTAGATGCAGAAATCAGCATATTATGAATTTGATCTTCCAGAATTGGATAATTATGAGATTTCCGAGTCTCGATATGCGCAACCGCAACTATATAGGTTTTTCGTGCGTTTTAAACGCAAAGGCATGTTATACCCTTCCTTTCTCACACCATTTAGATCAGTATATTCACTGTTTTTATTATTAAATTGTGTTGTTGCATTTGTATGTGGATATGGTAACTCAAATTTTAACTCATGCATCATTCGTGTTTTTATGTATTGTGAATGATTTTCTGTCATGGATAGCTTTTAGTTGTTGTTCACTGGTTTGATGGCTGAGTCAGGTTTCTTTGGGTCTTGGTTTAAGATAGTTTGAACTAGTGTCGGCTAGGTGAACAGTGGGATGGTTGTAAGGTTGGCTACCTAGCGGGCAGGGTCGGGCAAGTAGGTTGTCCGGGTCGGGTCAAGTGAATTAGGGTCATATGTATGGGTCTGGGTCCGGGTTATTTTATTTCAGGCCGGGTAATTTATTTAGGAGTCCAAATGTTAAGTTTATTTTATTGGGCCAAGTTTTTTTATTGGGTCAAGTTTGTTAATTGGTCCAAGTTGTCGGGCCAAACTTGTTGGGCTTAAGATATTAATTAGACTTAATGTATTAATTAGGCTAAATTTGTTATGGGCCCAAGTTGTTTAATTTATTTGGTTGAACTAAGTTCTAAGTTGGGTTAAGTATTTTAATTGGGCAAATCTAAGTCTAAATGAGTCAATTTAAGTGTAATTGAGCTAATCTAAGTATTATTGGGTCAATGTAAGTATTAATGGATCAGTCTAAGTGTTATCAAACGAATCTAAGTTTAAGGACTTTAGTTAAGTTGGTGCAGCAACTCGAACTAGCCAATGACAAACAAAATAATCCGTAAATATATATTTAATAGATTTATATGTATATTTTCATATAAGTATGATTTTTATTATGAAAAACGAATTAAATATATATTTACGGGCAAAATTTTAAGAAGATGATATTTTTAAGTTCATGACTCATGCATGTATTTTATGTTAATATTAAGGGCATGTAAAGGAAATATTTTTGGAAAGTTGATGTGAACTGTGGCAATTATGTTCAGGAGCCTACGGATCCCCGTGTTAAGGTTGGGTGAAGTGGCATAAGAGGCGTATGGAATCCCCGTGTTAAGGTTGGGTGAACCTCGCCGCCGCGTACGTTGGTTTATAGATTGATCAATCGTTTATGTTTATGATCACACTTCACTGATATGATCCACATGAAATGATTTTTTATGTTTATGACATGGCAATGATTATGTTATGTATTATGTTGTCTATTATGTTATGATTTAGATTACGACGCAGTTTATGCATACGATTTTATGATCATGCATTCATTAGAATCCTCAAGTTATTTTTATATACTTTATGTGCTTGCATGTGATTTTATTTAGTAGTACTCGTTATTAAAGATAGAGCATGCTGGGCCTTTAGGCTCACTAGATCTAAATGATGTGCAGGTGAGTTTTATGTTATTCAGGAGGTTGTGGAACCAACTGGTGGTGAAAACCTCTGTGTATCCGTGTCAAGCTAGCACACCCATGACCTTCGTTAGCTCATGTTTCAGTTGATTTAGTTTATGATGAGATATTTTATGTATTGAGATATTTTCTGCATATGTTTACTATTTCTCATTAGTTTGCATACTTTTGAGATTATAGCCGTTTGCATGGATTTTAAACTGTTCGAGTTTTTAAACTTTTAAGATGCAATCGATTTCTATTATGTATTAAATTTTATAAAAATCTATTTTTAAGTATAGATGCAGATATGTATGAGCATATATGTAATATAAAAGAAAAAAAATTCCTTCGAGTTTGGTTCGTTTCATTTGGTATCAGAGCAAGGTCCTTGGAGGGTTGGCTAGCCTGCTACGTGGAACTCAGAAGCCGCAATGACAGTGTATGAGTTTTAAATGCTTTTAATTTTGTTTTACGAATGTGACCCACGAGTTAGATTTTCACTAAATTTTTGTTATAAATGTTTTAAACTAAAATACCTAGTTATACAATATGGTTGCGTGGGGGGATTGATGAAAATTTCTGTAAGCCTTCGAGACGCTTAGTTTGCGATGCGGGTAATCAGGATCCACTTTCGCCTCTACCTTCACCTGCAGCTCTACCACTCGCAGCTTTTGAGAGAGCCATCATGGGCATGCTAGCTGGTATCACGAGTTTACTTGAGCATCAGGAGGGACAGCTTAGGAGGGCGCACAATGATGACATCACTGAGAGGTTCTTTAAGCAGGGACTGAAGGAGTTTGCATGGACCCGTGATCCACTTGTGGCTGAGGAGTGGATTCTAGCGTTGGAGATGATCTTTGCCTACATGGGGACCCAGGATGCTGATTGGGTCAGATGCACAATCTTCATGATGAAGGATGATGCAGCTATCTGGTGGGAAGGTGTAGTGACTGGTCTTGATCTGGCTAGGATGATTTGAAGGGATTTCAAGACGGCTTTATTTGAGAAGTACTTCACAGAGGATGTGTGAGGCCGGCTGATTTGTGACTTCATGAGCCTCCGACACGGAGACAAGACTGTGGCCGAGTATTTGAGGAAGTTTGAGCGGAGTTGTCACTTCGTGCCCACGATTGCTACAGTGGAGAGCGCGAGGCTGCGGCATTTCACTGATGACTTGAGGTCCGACATCGAGCTTATGTTTCCATGGCAGAAGTGACAAAGCACCAGGTAGAGGTTAATCGAGCGTACCAATCCGAGAAGGGGAGGAAGGAGATGCAGGCTGATTTTCAGAATCAGAGGCAGTTCTAGCGGTCATCTAGAGGACATTCTTGGCAGCAACCATCGAATAAGTCTTATTTTGGGTCATCTAAGGGATCAGATTCTCCTAGACTGCATTAGCAAAAGCAGAGGCCACAGGGCCAGCAGCATTAGGGGACAGTTGCTCCTAGCACTGGAGGGGTACCTTTCTGCAGACAGTGTCAGAGGCCTCATGTTGGTAGATGCAAAAGAAATACTTTACTTGCTTTACCTTACTCAAATTCGACCCCGCTCGAACCGACACCCTCCATACACTACAAACAACCCTTAGAACCATATTGTATCCTGATTTGACAGCCTATGCAAACTGAACATGAACCCAATCCGGACAGCCCACTTTTGCTCACAAAATTCTGCACCGACACCTAAACTTCAAAAATCCGTAACTTGTTGAAATCTTATCCGAAACGAGCCCATTTTATACCTACACGACCACAACATCCTGAACTTTACCAAGGACTAGCCTTAGACACGACCAGACCAGGTTTACTACCTCCCCTGCCCCGGAACAGTACTGCCCTGCACATTGTTTTCAACACTTCCACCTAATCTATTTGAAGGAAACAATCCCAAGTCCTTTGCCCTTGCCTCTAACTACTTCCAAACCACCAAACACACCTATAAGCATGACTTAGGACTTTCTTCAAACACATTGGCAGCCCTCAACCTCACTCTAACTCCACATTTCAAAATTTACATGACCATGCACCAAAAAGTGGCAAACTCATGAGCAAACAATCAAGACCAATGCAATTCATCAAAAATGCTTCAAACACACTTCATTTCCAGCCCTTACACATGTAAATTTTCGAAATTTGGGCACACAAATTTCTGGAAAAATTCGAAATTACCTCATGCATGCAAAATAACTTATGCTTTCCAACACAAATCCCCATTTAACAACTTAAAACTCAATCTAATGCATAAATTCGAAAATCCCACATTTAGAATCTGAAATTCCAGAAATGAATCAAGCCATACATGCTAACAATCATAATCATTTCGAAATTTAACAAAGAAACTAGGAGCAAATACTTAGTAGCTTGATTGAAAGCCCAAGAAAAGTTCAAACTTGCCTTCCCTTTGATTTTTACCCAAGAACTCGAAAATAACAAGGAAGTGAGGGCTGGACTTGACTAAACTCCAAGCTAAGACCCCTTTTGGAGGTTCTCCGGCGACTTCAGCGGCGGTGGAGGGCGGCGGCGGCAGTTATGGCTTGAGGGAGAAGAGGCCGAAATGTTTGGAGGGGAAATGGGAGGGGATCGGCTAAGAGGGAGGGGGGGGGGTGTTTCTTGAGGGCTAGGGTTTCAAACTCTTTTAATTTATGTTTTAAAAGTAGAGTGTGTGTAGTGTATATATGTGTAAGTAAGTATAGGTGTAAGTAATTAAAAGTAGGTGTGTGTGTGCGCTTTTAAAAGTACAACTTATAGTACAACTATTACTACTACTACTACTCAAATAAAATTCCCAAGTTTTTAAAAACCCATAATCACAAAAATTAAATTGAGTTTTACTAATCCGGGTGTATGAAAATTCTAATTTTTTGAAAAAGTTAAAGAATAAGCCCAATATTGCAATACTTAAAAAAAAGATTTCTGATACCCGGAAATTGTTAACCTTTGAATTCCCTCCTAAATTTTCCTCTTACCCTCCCTATTAAACTTTTAAAGATAGAAATTCTTGGAATTTTACCGCCTAAATCCACCATCGCCAAGCGCCGGAATCGGGAGTCACTGTCTCAAAAATTTCAATAATAAAGAACTTAAAATATTTGAGCACTTAAACTTTAAAGGGAATTTAAGCAATTAATATCATAATTATTAAAAAGAATTTTAGGCACTATCTTAGGAATTAAAATCAACACTTTAAATATTTTGATGTCACAGCAATAAATGGAATATTTAAATAATAGCAGAGCTATTAAAATAATTTAAACAACTAGACGAATGTTAAAAATTAATTTAAATAAATACACCAGCAGTATAAAAACCTTTAAAATCATTTAAATAAATAAATGATATTCTATTAACACATAATTCAAATAAAGAATTTAAATCAATTAAACTTAAAAATAATAACCATAATATTTATTTAATTTAATATATACGAATTAGTTGATTGGATTTTAGGTACTACAATCATGAATTTCAGTTATAGCACAACAAAAAAAAAAAATTTCATCAGCCATGCATCCATTTATTTCTTGACTTCTTTGCAACTCAAAACTCAACTAAAATTTATCTAAGAAGCACACATAATAAAATTCAACTACTCAACTGCCAATCAAATAACAAAATCAAATATTGATTCACCCCCCAAACTTAATGTAATCATTGTCCCTAATGATTAAAAACAATAAAAAGAACAAGGGACTCATACGTTCGACACCGAGCATCAGTACCCGATGTTATAAACTTCATTTTCTCCATAAAAAATAATTCTCAACCGCAACTTAGAAGAGATGGACAAGCGCAACATGGATATCCAATTGAATCCTGAAAATAATACATGCACACAATTAAAACACAAAAAAAAAAAAGACTAAAGCAATATATGGCACGTAAAGCATAAGAAGAAAAAAAAAATGATCGCGCATAGGAGATGTGGCTATAGGACTCGATGCACGATTGCTCTTATTTCTGCGCAAGTGGAGATGGTTGGCATAAGAGTAAGCGCGATTATTGCACAAAGTATAAGCTAGAGCTGCACGATTGATGATCTCATTTGCACATGGAAAGAGCAGCTGGAATAACACGATCACGCATGGGATTGTTTCTGTGGAGTGCTTGTTTTGTAGGATTTCTAGGAGCTGTTGTGGCGCGTGGAGGAGTTGTGTGCTTGGAGAGCTTGCAACTGGAGTGGGAATTTGATGATCTCGTTTGCGCATGAGATTGCTGAGGAAAAGAGCTCGGTTCGGGGTTCACTTCAAGAACACAATATCACATGTGATATGTACTGAGGAGTTAATTAGCGCAAGTACAGGTGCTGATGGGAAATCGTTCGCGCAAGGGATTAACAGATGGGGTTGCGCGTTTGCACCATGTTTCAACGCTAATGGTGGAGTTCATGCGCGTTAGCGCATTGTTAAGCGCTGCTGAGGATGGTTGGCGCTAGGCGATGCGCAAGTGGTATGCGCGTTAGCGCTGTGGATGGCGCAGATGATATAACGCGATTGTGTTTCAAGGGGCGCTGATGAGGGTGCTCATTTGCGCTTGGTTAGCGCGGAATGGAAGCGCGCTTGCTCTTGTTCTTGCGCGGTTAGGATCTTTGTTTGCGCAATATCTGGCGCTGAATGACTGCGCAATTGCACATAAATATGCGCAAATGGGGATCACTTGTTTGCTCCTTCTACCGAAGAGGGTGTGCGGGCGCTCGAGATTCGTGTGCGAGTGCGCACAAACTTCTGCCAGAGGCTCTGAAATCCTGAAAAATTCAACACATTTATAAAATCAGGCCTCCAAAATTCCCAATAAAAAAACATAAATTAACTAATGAACACAAATAAATAAAAAATCAAAGCATAAATTGAATTAAAAAAATAATACTAAAAAATAAAATAAAACAAAAATTTTGAATTGCCTCCCAAAAAGCACTTGGTTTAGAGTCGTCAGCCCGACTTTCACCGATATTAAGTTTTCCCTTTTTCTTTCACACGTCAAATAAATTTCACGAACCACCTTTTAAATTTTGCTTTCTTTTTTGTGGCTTTCGTAGTTGAATTTGGCGTGTTCTTCTTTGACGATTCAACCGCAAAATCAGCTCTTGGACACCCCTCCAACTTCACAACCGGTTCAATTGAGCATAATTCTTCGATGGGTGGATTAGATGTCTTCATGAATAAATTGAAAATCACTCTCTCGCCTTCCACACCCATCGAAAACGCACCCTTCTTCACCTCTATCTTGGCATCGGCAGTGGCCAATAAAGGTCTCCCCAATATCAGGGGCATATTTGCATCCTCCTCCATATCTAACACAACAAAATCCACAGGAAAAATAAATTTATATACTTTTACCAGAACATCTTCGATGATTCCAAGCGGATATGTGATAGATCTATCAGCCAACTGCAACGCGATCATTGTGGGCTTCACCTCATCAAGTCCTAAACTCCTGAACACAGACAAAGGCATTAGATTAATGCTAGCTCCTAAATCGCAAAGTGCATTATTAAAATAAGAAAAACCAATTGTGTAAGGAATAGTAAAACTTCCTGGACCCTTAAGCTTTTGTGGCATCTTCTTTTGTAGCACAACATTGCACTTTTCCGTTAAATTCACCACCGCGTGCTCTAGCAGCCTTCTCTTCTTGGACATCATCTCCTTGATAAACTTCGCATAGTTCGGCATTTACTCCAAAGCTTTAGCAAAGGGGATGTTGATATGAATTTTCTTGAAAATCTCCAAGAACTTTGAGAACTGCTCATCCAATGATTTCTTCTTGAACCTCTGCGGGTAGGGGAGTGGAGGCTTGTACATCGATTTTGGCTCGGCTTCGATCTCCTTCTCCTCAACTTTTTCCTCAAATTTCTTCTCTTTTACAGCAGTTTCTTGGACTCCAACTTCTTTCCCACTCCTCAACTCTATGGCATTGCACTGCTCCTTTGGATTTACCTCAGTATTGCTAGGGAACTGACCTTTGTTGTTATCCTTCAATGCATTCGCCAACTGCCTTATGCTAGTCTCCATGGATTGCAACACTACACCCATGTTGGCCATGTGCGTCTCTAGGCTGTCAAGGCGAGACTCAGTTCTCGTCATTCTCTTACCTGATTCCTGCACAAAGGTACTAACCAAATCCTCCAAAGACAACTTACCATCACTCTTATTAGTATTGTTAGCATAAGAAAAATTTTCATGATTTCGCAACCTAGGATGGTAAGTATTAGGGACAGGGTTACCTCTGTAAGCTCCATAACCTCAGTAGCCATTAGGATTGATATAATTAACTTCCTCCGAGGTATGAGATCCTTCAACTCTAATTGAATCTGCAACATTAGTCTTATTCAAAGAAGCTACCTGTGTAGTCAGTGCAGATAATTGAGCAGTGATGGACGTGAGAGGATCCACTGCATACACTCTAGCTGGCTTCTTTACTCCTATACGCTCAGATGGCCATTGGAAACTATTGACCGTCATCTGCTCTAGCATATCATAGGCCTGCACATGGTCCTTGAAAAAATAGTACCTCCAGCCGCAGAGTCCACATTCATTCTCGTAGGCGCATTCAGTCCGTTGTAAAACCACTCGATCTGTTCCCAATCTGCAAAATTGTGGTTAGGACAATGTCTTAATAATTCTTTATACCTTTCCCACGCCTCGTAGAGCTGTTCAGTGTCCATCTGCCGGAAAGTATTGATCTCGATCTTTAAGTGGATGGTTTTGGCAGGAGGAAAATATTTTGCAAGAAATTTTTCTGCCATCCCCTCCCAAGTAGTAATACTTCCAAGCGGCAGTGACTACAACCAAATTCTGGCTTGATCCCTGAAAGAAAAAGGAAACAAGCGTAAACGAATAATATCTTCAAGAACACCCTTAAATTTTATCGTATCAGTAATTTCTAAGAAGGTCCTGAGATGCAAGTGAGGATCAGTTGTGGCACTCCCATTAAATTGGTTCGATTGAACCATATTGATTAATGCCAGCATCAGTTCAAAATTGTTGGTTTTAATGGTCCCTCGAGCGATTCCAGAATAGTGAGTCTGGATCATCGGTCTGAAGTGGACTTTGATTGGCACCAAGGGAGCTTGATTTACTTCTTCTTCAGCCATGTTTTCAATTTCTTCTCTTCTAACTCTTCGTAAAGCACGTGCAGTTCGTTCGATCTCCGGATCAAAAAGTAACGAATTCGCACTTTGTGATTTGTGTGTGGAGGCTCTCCCTAGTCAGATGAAAATTTCCTTTTATATCGCATGTGAAAAATCCCACTCAAAAGCCCACTAAAAATACAAAAGTTTACTTTCCGATTAAAACACTAACAGCGACGGGAGAGCGCTCCAAAGCTCTAGGCGGGCGCTCATGAAGGTCTGCTAGAAATCTCTCACTTCAACAAAATAGACGCGCAATAGCTTTCTTCCTCTTTTCTTCCGCGCTTGTTTTAGCGCTAAACTTTAAGGCCCAAATGAGAAAACCCAACACTGTTCTCTTCTTTTCTTTGTCTGATCGTTTCTTTTCTTCTTCTTTTCCTTTTTTTTATTTTCTCTTTTTGTTTTAATTCTTTTAGTTTCCTATTTTCTTCCTCAATTTCTTCTTTTACTCTCTTTTTCAAATAAATTCAATAATTATCTGCAAGCACAAAAACAACAAAACCCAGGCATAAATCTGCTCGAAACAAATATTTAACAATTAAAATCATATATAAATTAAGTGTATAAAATACACTTATCACATGTTCCATAAAATTTATCGGAATCAGATGTTGTCTCTAGATATTGACAACATCCTACTAAACGTGCAGCGGAAATATTAAAATGTGAATAGTAACAACAAACCAACGATAAAAATACTCAAGAGTAAATATGCACAAGTATTAAAGCAATAAAAGGTTGCACATACAAACAGATTCAGATGTTGTCACAAGGTGTTGACAACATCTTCAATGACATCTCAGATAACATGCAACACAATTTATGAAAGAATGAATGAAATAAATAAACAACCAAATAATCAGACTCAATTATTTAAGCAAGAGTATAGAATACTCTTGCAGCGCCTCAGGGCAAAACTTTCACTAGAAAATAAATCAAAGAGTTTTACAAAACCCTCAAACTAGTGAACATGTTAAAAATAAATTTTCTCAAAAACAAGTGAGAAAATAAACAATAAAAACAACTCCTAAAAATCTACCGAAAGTAGAACAATAAAACCGAATAAGGAGTTGGTTCTGATTGCCGAAATATGAGAACAACAAAAGGTCTTTCGACCAACACTTTTGCAAGTGTAAACTCCAAGTGTACTCGAAAAACTTCACGGCAATACAGAAACGTAGCAACTACTGTTGTGCTATCTTCGATCTTCTTCTTCAATTTAGAGCTCTTGATTTCTCGTGAATATCTCTGAATTTTCTATGTGAATCTCTGTGGTACGCTCTCTCTATCTCGCTCAAACTCTATATTTCTGCACACCACATTCTGCACACTCAAATTGTAGTGACCCTTACCGAGATCACCTACTAACAGAAACTTAGGCATGCAATTCAAATAATAAAACATAAATAAACTGCGGAAGCAAAATCAATAATACAATCCCAAGGAAAGGAATCTGAAAATATCCAAATATAGTACAACCAAATCGAACGCTGTATCAACCCAATACAAATGGAAATAAACCTAGGCGAAGCTCCAGCTGGCCAACCACTGCCTAGCCCCTCTTGGATCCACCCGCCTCGTCCAAACGCAAACCTGCCCCATGAAATAGGGTGTACAGAAACACAGAGTACGAGACGTGAGCATAAACGCTTAGCACAAAAGTATGAGTATACATGAATGCAAAGTGAACTCCCTATAAAATAGAGGTCAAAGATCAGATAACAGAGACAGACCAAGCCCTGGTATGTAGCACGCTGTGCCGTCGCTTCAGGAGGTGACTCCCATACCGAAATACCAGTGGATAATCCGGACCCAAATCGATGGAAGTCCATCCACTAACAGGATACGGTACAACCCTACTAATAGACATCTCGAAGGAGATAGCTCAATATGCAAATGTATGCAGCATAAATCAATGACATATAAATCATGCAGTCACATAATACATGCATACTAAGTCAGGATATCTCGAATAGTACTTTCGTACTTCAAATACTAGGCAAGCTCAAATCGGCTCTAGTCCACGCCTAAAATCCGCACTACACTGCCAAATGACACTACTATCATTATAGTGCTCTAAAAGCCTTAACTAGGCTATTGAATACTCCTAAATATTTTTAGGAAACAAAAGCTATACCTGCGTCCGTAGTCAGCCCTTTGCTGTCGATCTCCTCAAAACTAGGCCACAGCTCCACTATGACGCCTGGATCCTGATAGTCATGTTTGTGTTGCATATTTTAATATCATTGTGTTGTTGTTTTGCATGCGTTTATGTGTTTTAATTAAGAATTGTGTTCATATTTCATGAATTGTGTCTACATTACATTCTCCCGTGTTTATTGTATAGGACGTAGAGTTTTGTCGAGTAAAAGATGGAAAAGCTATTGCGCGAGAATGAATTACGGAGCAGCAATGATCCAAAAATCATTTTTAATTTTATATAGCTTCAAATCCGATCTCCACCGTCCAGAATACAATTCAAGATGTTTTGAATCATCTGTCCAAATTTCAGCTCAATCCGACGGCTAGATCTCCGGATATGAATTTTTCAAAATCGCTGCTCGCTGGGAGAAAAGTTTCTCGCTCGATCCACAACATCTTGCAGATCGAGCGGCCAAAAAAATATGAAACAGTAGGTTTGGAAATTTTTGCTCGCTCGATCTGCAACATCTTGCCGATCGAGCGAGATGTGCTGTTCAGGAAAAAAATTTAATTTAGGAATTTTTATTATTAAGGACTCTAGCCTTAATTAAAATATATAACTCGAATTTTAGAGTGGGAGGAATCATTTTGAAGATCTCTTGACGGCTTGGAACGCGAAGAACAATCTGGCGGCTAGGTTTTATCTTTCTTGTTCTTAGATTTTAATTCTTCTTGTTTTTATTCTTGGTTGAGGAAGACGAACCCTTGAATTTATTTATCTTGTGAGATTCAGATTTTGATTGTTTAATTCGAATTGCGTAACAAGAGTTATTTTGAATTGATTTCCATGCTTGTGTGTGAGATTATAGGCCTGTGATTTCTATACAATCTACTGCTAAATTGGAATTCAAATCCGTAATTGTTTGAAACTTCTGATTTGTGAAACAACTACAATTAATAATCGTTCTCTTGTGAGATTAGGAATTGTAGGGATAACAATTGACTAGGCTAAATTCATCCGCTTGTGTATGTGTTGTCTAGATTTATCAGTTTTACTAGTTTGAATGCTGCCGTGGGTTTAAATATGATCACTTGTATTGAGTTAATTCATTGGTAAGGGTTAATTTAGAACGCTTGTGTCTAGTTAACTAAAATTAAGGTGAAACAGGAATTAAATTTCCAATGATGAATATTCGATGTGAATTAATTATTTTTAGAGAATCGATAATCGAGTGAATGATTTCAAGGGTGTAGTCGACTGATACCAAGAATTGTTTTTTTAATTATTTTAGTTTGCTTTTAATTTTTAGTAGTTAATTCTAAAATTTCCAAATCCTCTTTTATTTATTTCCAGTATTTTTAATAACACAAATAAATTTCACTTTCCTCGTGGGAACGATATCTACTCTCGCTACTACATGTTTATTTAGTTAATCTGAGTTGGGTTAATTTAGGCGCGATACGACTAAGCGCTACCAAATTTTGGCGTCGTTGCCGGGGAAAGGCGTTTCATTTATTTCTGTTTTTGTTTTTTTTATTTTTATTATTCCCCCTAGTGCTACTCTGGTTTGTTCGTGCGTGCAGGTGAATCTCCGGATAGTAAGAAGAAGAATTTCCATACGACCCAGAGATAGAAAGAAATTTGCATAGGCGAATGGGGATTCTTGCGGTGTAATACTTTGAGATGTCAAATCGACAAGTATTAGAAATTTTTATCCAGCAACACGGAGAGCCATTCTACGCAGCATGGAAGAGATTCAGAGATTGGGAAACCATCTTCCGGTATAATGATTTTTCTAACTATCCTCTCCTTACATGTTTTCTTAGTGTTTTGGATGCAGTGACAAGAAGATGGGTAATTGATGGAGCTTTCACCGCCGGTGTTTCAATATTTTGCCGAGATGATGAGACCATTAGACACCTGATGGATGATATGGCAGAATTTGACTATTACCGGGATTCACACTTTCAATACCCGGATTTTACAGACCAACCATTTGAGCTTCAAAAGGAGGAGGGAAGTTGTTCGCAGTTGATCTTGCATCCGCTAGAGGATATCATGAGCAAGCTTGTAACATCGACTGTGGAAACTATAGAAGATCTGAAAAAGTCTAGATGCGAACTTGTGGAGCACATTGAGAATTTGAAGAAACCAATCCTCCATGAATATCAAGAACAAGAGGTGAAGCTAGATACTCAAGCAGTGACCAACCCAATTTGGCTCGATGATGATGATTCTGAGAATCAGGATTGGGAGTGCGAATCAATTCCTGCTGAAGATTTAGAGGTTCTTGAGTCTTCTCTTCTAATTGAACCTCAGCCGGAAGATGTACTGGAAGAAACAACATATGATGGAGTACCAGTTTCGAAAGATTTTGGTTTTCAAGAGCCTATAGAGATATTCTCTTCCCATGTTGACCAGCTTCAGAGTGTTGTTGAGGTGACGAGCTTAATCTGTTTACATCTAGCCAAGCTTGAGGGCATATGGAATCATGACCCAATTGTGGTGTCATATGACACTTATTTTGGGCGTCAGATGCTCTTTGAGCAGTGCTTCTGAGAGTCAAGCTGATGACTGAAAATCAAGCGCTGGCTGGGAGGCAACCCAGTGTATTTTTCCTTTATTTCATTTTTGTTTTATTTTGTTTTGTTTTGTTTTGTTTTTGTATTTCTTTGTTTTCAAGAGCCTAGCCGCCCCATCTGCCGTCCAATTTTCAATAAGAGTCTTCCATTATTCAGTCTGAGGCCAAAGAGGACGGCAATGCTAACGCTTGAACCAGGGGAGTTCTGTTTTAATTTTGCATCTCGTTATCATTTTGTTATTTGTATTGTGTGTTGTGTTTTTAGTGCTAGAACATTGAGGGCAATGCTTTAGATAAGTGGGGGGGGGGGGGGGGGTGCATTCAGTGTTTTGTTGTTTGTTTTGCATTGTGTTTGTTGCGTACATGCATATAGTTCGTAAATTGTTTCATGAGTGTTTTGTGTGCATAAGTAAAGGATGATTTCTAGCCTTTCTATCCTATGACGAGATAGTTGAAAAATGATTATTTTTGAAAAATTTTAACTCTTGATTGGATTTGAGAAACCGTAGGTTGTTTGTTGAATATTCTTAAGCACGCTTGTTTAACCGGTGAAGTGTAGCGATGTATTAGATTTTGTGGATGTCTGTTGGACCATTGCATGACAATAGGTGTTTGTGGAGCTTGATAGTGATTGAATCTTGCTGATTTCTTTGATATGACATACACTCTCTTGGGCGCACCTAAAAGAAAATTTTTTTTTATACAACTCCATCCGGGCCTAGAAAAGATTGAAATCCTAATCCTAAAAGATCAAATTTAAGGCTAAGTATGCGGATAAAATGAGGTTGATGCTCCATCCGGGCTATAGACGAGGGGATTGAAATTCTAATCCTATCTTAATTGTAGCTAAGTTTGCCGGTAATTATTGGGGCTAAAGCAGTACCGGGTGCAAAATCCGGAGGTGCGTAATTATTCTCAAGGAAGTTGTGTTGTGTTGAAGGATTGTTGGGAGGAGAGTTCTTGATGGTGAGGCTTGCACTGAATTGTTATAGGTCGGCGAACAGTCTTGAAACGTTGTTCTTTTGAAGTTGCATGTAACTGGGGTAAAATGGCACACACACACGTTCACATTCGACTGAAGGTGTATCATTGATGATTGAGAGTCACTATGAACTTATTTTTAGATGAAAGTGGTTTTCTCTGAGGCTATGATATGCGTGATTCGTCCTTGCTTATGTGTTTGTTCTGTTTCATTTTGTTTTTTGCATGACTTGCTCGAGGGCGAGCAAGGATTAAGTGTGGGGGTATTTGATAGTCATGTTTGTGTTGCATATTTTAATATCATTGTGTTGTTGTTTTGCATGCGTTTATGTGTTTTAATTAAGCATTGTGTTCATATTTCATGCATCGTGTCTACATTACATTCTCCCGTGTTTATTTTATAGGACGTAGAGTTATGTCGAGGAAATGAAGGAAAAGCTATTGCGCGAGAATGAATTACGGAGCAGCAATGATCCAAAAATCATTTTTAATTTTATAGAGCTTTAAATTTGATCTCCACCGTCCAGAATAAAGTTCAAGATGTTTTGAAGCATCTGTCCAAATTTCAGCTCAATCCGACGGCTAGATCTCCGGATATGAATTTTTCAAAATCGCTGCTTGCTGGAAGAAAAGTTGCTCGCCTGATCCGCAACATCTTGCAGATCGAGCGGCCAAAAAAATATGAAAACAGTAGGTTCGGAAATTTTTGCTCGCTCGATCTGCAACATCTTGCCGATCGAGCGAGATGTGCTGTTCGGGAAAAAATCTTTAATTTAGGAATTTTTATTATTAAGGACTCTAGCCTTAATTAAAATATATATCTCAAATTTTAGAGTGGGAGGAATCATTCTGAAGATCTCTTGACGGCTTGGAACGCGAAGAACAATCTGGCGACTAGGTTTTATCTTTCTTGTTCTTAGATTTTAATTCTTCTTGTTTTTATTCTTGGTTGAGGAAGACGAACCCTTGAATTTATTTATCTTATGAGATTCAGATTTTGATTGTTTAATTCGAATTGCGTATCAAGAGTTATTCTGAATTGATTTCCATGCTTGTGTGTGAGATTATAGGCCTGTGATTTCTATACAATCTACTGCTAAATTGGAATTTAAATCCGTAATTGTTTGAAACTTCTGATTTGTGAAGCAACTACAATTAATAATCGCCCGCTTGTGAGATTAGGAATTGTAGGGATAACAATTGACTATGCTAAATTCATCCGCTTGTGTATGGGTTGTCTAGATTTATCAGTTTTACTAGTTTGAATGCTGCCGTGGGTTTAAATCTGATCGCTTGTATTGGGTTAATTCATTGGTAAGGGTTAATTTAGAACGCTTGTGTCTAGTTAACTAAAATTAAGGTGAAACAGGAATTAAATTTCCAATGATGAATATTCAAAATGAATTAATTATTTTTAGAGAATCGATGATCGAGTGAATGATTTCAAGGGTGTAGTCGACTGATACCAAAAATTGTTTTTTTTAATTATTTTAGTTTTCTTTTAATTTTTAGTAGTTAATTCTAAAATTTCCAAGTCCCATTTTATTTATTTCCATTATTTTTAATAACACAACTAAATTTCACTTTTCTCGTGGGAACGATCCCTACTCTCGATACTACATGTTTATTTAGTTAATCTGAGTTGGGTTAATTTGGGCGCGATATGACTAAGCGCTACCAAATTTTTGTGCCGTTTCCGGGGAAAGGCGTTTCATTTATTTGTGTTTTTGTTTTTTTTTATTTTTTATTATTCCAGTGGATGAATTTAGCCTAGTCAATTCTTATCCCTACAATTCCTAATCTCACAAGCGGGCGATTATTAATTGTAGTTGCTTCACAAATCAGAAGTTTCAAAAAATTACGGATTTGAATTCCAATTTAGCAGTAGATTGCATAGAAATCACAGGCCTATAATCTCACACACAAGCATGGAAATCAATTCAGAATAACTCTTGATACGCAATTCGAATTAAACAATCAAAATCTGAATCTCACAAGATAAATAAATTCAAGGGTTCGTCTTCCTCAACCAAGAATAAAAACAAGAAGAATTAAAATCTAAGAACAAGAAAGATAAAACCTAGCCGCCAGATTGTTCTTCGCGTTCCAAGCCGTCAAGAGATCTTCAGAATGATTCCTCCCACTCTAAAATTCGAGATATATATTTTAATTAAGGCTAGAGTCCTTAATAATAAAAATTCCTAAATTAAAGATTTTTTTCCGAACAGCACATCTCGCTCGATCGGCAAGATGTTGCAGATCGAGCGAGCAAAAATTTCCGAACCTACTGTTTCATATTTTTTTGGTCGCTCGATCTGCAAGATGTTGCGGATCGAGCGAGCAACTTTTCTCCCAGCAAGCAGCGATTTTGAAAAATTCATATCCGGAGATCTAGCTGTCGGATTTAGCTGAAATTCGGACAGCTGCTTCAAAACATCTTGAAATTTATTCTGGACGGTGAAGATCGGATTTAAAGCTATATAAAATTAAAAATGATTTTTGGATCATTGCTGCTCCGTTATTCATTCTCGCGCAATAGATTTTTCATCTTTTCCTCGACAAAACTCTACGTCCTATACAATAAACACGGGAGAATGTAATGTAGACACGATGCATGAAATATGAACACAATGCTTAATTAAAACACATAAACGCATGCAAAACAACAACACAATGATATTAAAATATGCAACACAAACATGACTATCAAATACCCCCACACTTAATCCTTGCTCGCCCTCGAGCAAGTCATGCAAAAAAACAAAATGAAACAGAACAAACACATAAGCAAGGACGAATCACGCATATCATAGCCTCAGAGAAAACCACTTTCATCTAAAATAAGTTCATAGCGACTCTCAATCATCAATGATACACCTTCAGTCGAATGCAAACGTGTGTGTGTGCCATGTTACCCCAGTTACATGCAACTTCAAAAGAACAACTGGTAGCGCTTATCGTGTACGCCCAAATTATCCGACTCAATCAGATAAACAAATTAATGTAGTAGCGTGAGTAGGGATCGTTCCCACGAGGAAAGACAAATTTAATGTGTTCTAAATAAATAAAATAGGGGGTTTTCAAATTTGGATTAACTACTAAAAACTTTAAGCAATTAAAATTCACTAGCATGTAAGGTTAAATAAAAGACTGGAGAAATTCAATAAGAGACGAGACTTGGTATCGGTCGACTACACCATTGTTATTCATTCATTCAATCACTGATTCTCTAAAAATAATCAATCTTATTAAATATTCGTCATTGAAAATTCAATTCCTGTTTCACCGTAATTTTAGTTAATTAGAAAACAGCATTCTTAATTAACCCTTACCAATGAACCAACCCGATAACAGCAATCTAGATTTAAATCCACGGTAGCATTTAAACTAGTAAAACTGACGAAACTAGACAACACAACACCAGCGGTTGCATTTAGCCTATCCAATAATTGACCCTACGAAATAATAAACTCAACAGAAGAAATTATTACACGTAGTTGCTTCGAAAATTAGAGGTTTCAAACAATTACGGATTTGAATTCTAATTTAGCTATTGCTTGCAATACAAAATCCTAAGATGGCCAATCCTAAAATCTCGCATACAAACTTAAAATAAAACAGATCAAAAATTGATACTTAATAAAGATTGAACACTACAAATCAAATCTCATGAATGAAATATAACAAGGTTTCGTCTCCCTCAACCAAGTAAAAGAGTTTAGCTACAACGATTCATAGCAAAATTCATAAATATCAAAGAAAAATTAAGAAAACTCGAATTCAGAAGAGAAAAAAAAAACCTAGCCTCCAATCTATCTCCACAAGTCTGATAAAAATCTAATAATAACGGGATAATAGTCTAATAAAGGCTAGGAACTAAATTAACAAAGTTTCCAAAAATATAATTTTTTTCCGGAATCAAGGCTCTCGCTCGATCTGCAACATTCTGCGGATCGAGCGAGAGAAAATTGCACTGCTACTATCTTGCGGAAAACGGGTCTCGCTCGATCTGCATACTTCTGCGGATCGAGCGAGAGAAACTTCAAATATCCACTGTCTTCATAATATAGGAGCTCGCTCGATCTGCATACTTCTGCGGATCGAGCGAGAGATGGTTTCCAGAAATTTCCCGGCCTTTCTTTTGCTTCAAACTTCCGTTCCTCCGGAATTCCTTCTTAGTCCGCAAAATAAGCGACCTAACCATAAAAACAAGAATCCCATCATGCAAACACTGAAAATGCAAAATGAACAAAATGCTAAAATAAAACATGCAACTAATGCAAAACAACAACAAAAAAGACACTAATAAATGCAACAAAAACACAACTATCAAATACCCCCACACTTGAACCTTGCTCGCCCTCGAGCAAGTTATGCAAAACAAAACAAAAACAAAAGTAAGGATGAATCATGCAAAGCATAGCCTCAGAGAAAACCGATTTCATCTAGAAATAAGTTCATAGCAACTCTCAATTATCAATGATACACCTTCAGTCGAATGCGAACGTGTGTGTGTGCCATGTTATCCCAATTACATGCAACTTCAAAAGACAAAGTTTCAAAACTGTTCGCCGACCTATTAACAATTCAGTGTAAGCCACACCATCAAGAACTTTCCTCCTAACAATCCTTCAACACAACACAACTTTCTTAAGAATAATTACGCACCTCCGGATTTTGCACCCGGTATTGCAATAGCCCCAATAATTACCCGCAAACTTAGCTACAACTAAGACAGGATTAGAATTTCAATCCCCTCGTCTATAGCCCGGATGAAGCATCAACCCCATTTTATCCGCATACTTAGCCTTGATCTTGCTCTTTTAGGATTTAAATCCTGTCAAGGCCCGGATGGAGTTGTATATTTGTTATAATTTTTTTTTTCTATTTTTCCTAGATGCGCCCAAGATCATTTATGTCATATCAAAGAAATCATCAAGATTCAAACTCTATCAAGTTTTCACAAACACCTATTGTCATGCAATGGTCCAACAGACATCCACGATATCTAATACATCGCTACACTTCACTGGTTAAACATGCGTGCTTAAAAATATTCAACAAACAACCTACGGTTTCTCATATCCAATCGAGAGTAAAAATTTTGTCAAAAATTCATAATTTTTTTCATTTTCAACTATCTCATCATAGGCTAATGAATTCATCCTCAACTCATGTATTTGAATAACACAAACGAACATAACAACAATACGATGCATCACAACACAAGAAAATGTAACAACGAAACAAAATAAACAAAATGCATGTAATTAAACCCCCCACACTTAAACAACACATTGTCCTCAATGCAAAAACAAAAGAAAAAACACAACCGAACAACAAAACAGAATGAAATGCAAGAATGCAAAACGGGACTCCCCTGGTTCACTGGTCTGCGTCATCGTCCTCTTCAGCCTCCGGAGGAAGGACAGGGGCGACATATTGGAATGAAAAAGGCGGTGGATACGGCAGAGCTGCTGGCACAGCATTTGGATCAAGCCCATGGTGGATTGTCAGATTGCGCAATAAAGCGTCCAACGCCTGCGAATTATGTGCCGCCACCGTATTGTACGCATTTTGATGTTGGGCAAAGGACATGAGCTCGCGGATGGTATCAGCTTGAGATCGTCGAGAAGGGGGTGGTGGTCTTGGCGGAGCTTGCGGTGGCTGAAAGTGGCCGTCCCTCCCAAAGTGCTGAACACGGTGTGCCCTCTTTGCTTCGATGAAAGCGGAGTCGAGTGGTCGCTGAGGTGACAACCACTCTTCATCATTCCTAACTGCAACACCGGCGCGCAAGCATAAACAAGATATGATCGTGGGGAAGTAGAGGCCCAGAGTGATATTATGGATGGACCTGTGGATCTCACTATGAATAACCCGTCCCACATTAATGGGTGCTCCGACTTCCAGCGCATAAAGAATGGTGGCGCGTTCTAGACTGACTTCGCTAGAATGAAAAATCGGCATCAGACGCCGAATCACAAAGCCATACCATGTAGCATGAATCACACGCAAGAACCGCTCCTTGAAGCTCAATATAGAAGCGGAACCGACCCATGTAGCACCGGGAAACGCCAGCTGTTCAAGTAATTCGGTCAAATGCGGACCGTTTTGTAGGCTTTGGTAGAGCGAGTCGTCCACCTCCGGTATTTCCAATAAGGCATTCAGCTCATGGGGTAGAAAAGAAATCAATTTCCCCCGTACAAATGCCTTGCTATCAGTGCTCTCAGCTGCATTGGCATAGAATTCGCGAACAAGTGGCACTACAGCTGGTGCAGGGTCCTCGCAGAATTTCGCCCACCCACGGTCATGAATAGTATGGACAATCTCGGGATAGGCCAAATTTTCCTCAAAGCCACGTTCAGGGATAGGAGAGCGACTCACCTTGGCTTCAAAGTATCGATGACGAGCGTCATCGTTAACAAAGTGGCCGACGAACTCGGCATAAGTGCGATCAGCAGCCCGATCAGCGGCCCGAGAAGCGGCCCGAGAAAAAGATTTGCCTTGATGTCGGGTGCGCTTAGGACCCGACGAGCACGCTTACCGTATGCCTAACAAAAGCATCAATGCAAGCATACCGGCAAAACCATGTTCTGCATGAGTTTACAGACCTTACGCTAGGAACCTGCCATGCCTTAGGCACTCGAAGCATTCCCTGGTAAAGGTCTATCTGACAATCTCTCCAACTACGAGTGGAGAATATTCGAGGACTGGAACCACATGGATTATTAAACACCATTCGTTCCAAAAAGCCCTCAGAGGTATCTGACGCGATATACTCGATCTTCTCTTCCAGTCTTCCTTGGCTGGAATCCATATATTCTTCGATCAACATCCCAATGCATCGAATGATGAACTGTCCACAGCAGTCAGTCTATCTATCGAGATGCTACTACTGGTGTTCTCATCACTGTTGCATTCTTTATAGTAAAGACTTATGCCGCAAACCTCGGCAATGAAGAACCAAATCTTCTTTCGCTGGGCCTCAATCAATCCTACAAGGATAATCAAGAAGTCTTAATATCAATTTCCTAAGTCCCTTGCATGCATTGCTCTGATACCAATAAATGTAGTGACCCATCCCGGATCCACTACCTAAACAGAGTTAAGAGCATAATTAAGCATGCAGTAAATAACAACGCTGCGGAAGACTTAAATACGAAAAGACCGGCGGAATACAACCGGCTAAACAGATTCGATCATACAACCCAATCGAATAACTTTAAATAAAACCTACAGCTAATTCCTGCTGTCTTCAAGGTCACTGAATACTCCAAGCTCCTGGTGCTCAAACCCTGCACCTAAATCTGCCCCGTCGAATAGGGTGTCCAGATATACATAAAAGACTGAACGTGAGCTTTAAGCTCAATACGCAAATACGGATAAACATACAAATATGATGCATGTAAATGACCGGGTATCCATATCTGGGATAACTGTATACAAACTGCTCAGACTGGCGCCTGGGATATAAGCTCGTCACATCGGGGTAGCTAACCACTGTGTGCGACCACTCATTCCCGAATCCCGGACGCGGACCACGGAGTCCTTCAGGTATCAGTACCTAGGGGTACTCGATATCAAACGTCCTAACAGGGCTGAGCAACCCTAACTGGCTCATCTCGAAAGATATACAGATGTACAGGCACAAGATGATATGCACATGCCGCATAACAATAATAACATGCAAACACATAAATGCAACATATAAGCATGCATATCCGCTGGCAATCTCAGTCAGTACTTACGTACCTTTCTAAGGCAGTCCTAGTAGTCCCACTCTAGGTTCCAAGCCTATCATCAAGTCTACAATGCAAATACCCATGCATCATTCAATAAGCGCTAAAAGCCTTAACTAAGCTATTGCATACTCCTAAATAATTTAAGGAGACAATAGCTATACCTGCGTCCGTCGTCAGCCCACTGATGGCGACTATCCCGCAACTAGGGGCACACCCCTGCTGCTGCTCCACAGCCTCGAGCACTACTCCGCTACACAAGCGATGCTCCGCTACTATGTCAGACACTGTCTGACTATACTTAAAAAATATATTCCCTACTCCAACTCTAAAATAAGAGTACCCAAAGCCCTAAAATAGAGCTACTAGGCGAAGGAGAGGAACTCGGAATTGGCAAGAAATGAGGAGCTCGGACCTCATATTTATAGGCATCGATCGGAAGCTCCGTTCCTCGATCGGAAGCTCCGTTCGTTTAGATCGGAAGCTCCGTTCCCCGATCGAAAGTTCCGTTCGCTACGTGTCAGTTCGGTCCACATGCAACCACACACCTGTCACCGACAGCCATCGGAAGCTCCGATCATGATCGGACATTCCGATCTCCCTGCTTCCGATGTGGTTCCGAACTCACCAAGATCGGAGGCTCCGATCCTGGATCGGTGGTTCCGATCCCACTCGAGTCATGAAACCCTCTAAGCCATTTTCGAGTGTCCTGGATCCATTTCTGGAATCCGTTAACCCTTATGGAATTTCCTTAATCATGTTTTACTTAATCCCGACATGATTATATGATTTAATTACTCATTACTCATTAATCATTAGTTTTGGATACGGGCCACTACATTCCCACCACCTTAAAAGGATTTCGTCCTCGAAATCTAAGGTAAACCTCGGAATATAGTACAAACCACTTGTCCAATTCAGCAATAGTTCCGGTTCCAAATATTGGGTCGAATAACCTTCGACAGACCCAATCCTTGATAAAATAGTGTAACACTATTGACTACCATCAGTTATCCATCGATAACCTCAACAACACGGCACCTTCGGTCCAAATTGCCCATTGAATCAGTCACGCTGCCTACAAATCTTAGCGATGACACCCTTGCTAAGATAGTAATTAATCAGCAGTTATCTATAGATATGTACGAACTCCATCGCAGTCCAACTAGAGAACAAGATACAACACATTGTATCTCACTGGTCTAATGGTAACATCTCATCTCTTGATGTTATCGAAAAGCCCTAAACAATCGACCTAGATTCAACTCTCGGTCAAATCCCAGATATTCTTTTTCCAAGAACTCGAGTGAGTTACTTTTTATCACGAAGGATAAATTATATTTTCCAAAACAGTACCTTATGCGAATAGAAATGGCAGCTACCGGCCACCCGCTCGCAGAGCAATCGCACCACTGCACGCGACTCTAACCATTTGAAATCCTTAGAATAATTGCGATAAACCTTGATCCGAATCTCGCCATCGTAGATAGCATCTACTCGATTACATTAGTCATCCTGCCATGGATAACAACAAAATCCTGACAATTCCTGGCGTCATAGTATGTACTTTCAGTACTCACCCTGCCATTGGCCAACAAATGTTCCCAAGGAACAACAACTAGCAAACAAAGATTACTAACCTCAATTGTGATAAGATCCTTATACACAATTTCTTGTCTAAAAGCATTCTTCGAGGTCGTCGTCTCGAAATTCACTAACATCATGCTGAAACTCCCAGATGGACCACACCATCCTCAGCAGTAGTCTCAATCAGATGTTTACTTCCATATCAGAACTAGAGATAGTATCAACAAAAACGATTCCGGTTAATCCTGTTCCAGATAACCAAACCCTTGGCTCCCTAGCGGGGATAACCAAACTGATTCACCGCGATCCCGCACAGAATCTATCAATACGGATGGCAATTACGTTATCAAATCCTTTCAATGACACAGCATATCAGAACGCACTGGGATATCAGTGACAACAATCCTGCCAGACTCAGAAACACAAGTCTCAGCTGTTGTCTCATCCCATGAAACAACTAATGCTATCATGCTAATGCTCATTGAAATCCAAAAGCACTTGTCGAATTACCGCTCAAGAACAACTCTTGAGAAATCTGCTGGAAGCACCCAAGCTGATCATTCCGACTAACAGTCTCCAAAATTCGTTCACTGACAACCCTGGAACAATCACTGAATCCTTTTTCCGCAAACTGAATAAATCATTGCTAAAACCAAGCAATGTTCAGATCAAAATCCGTCACTGGTAGCCAAAGCAACGTTACCAACAACTACGATCTCAAAAGAAAACTAATGACCACTTTCGTGATCCGCAGAATCCAAAAGTCTCGATTCCCGCATCCCTGGAGATTCCTTAGCGACTAAAGAATTTCCTAAATGCACTTGAATCGCTATATCATAGCATACCATACTTAAGTACTATTCCAGCACTTCTTGATTCACTATATCCCAATCAGTACCAATTGGAATATTCTGATCAATCAAGTTGATCTACTGTAGCTCTTGCTATGCCTGACGATACAAGTTCTAATCAGACAATCACAGATCAATGAAAAATCCCATGGCCGATCACTATCAATGATCTCAATGCCACACGTCCGCAGATCCCAAATACTTGAAATCAAAAGAATCACAGCTTATTCGATCACTCATCTTTGACAGAGTCAGACAACAGTTACAAGTAGTCACTAGTGCTAAACCTGCACCAGTTTAGACATACTATCCACTGTCTATCTTCATCCAAGATGATCATAAGGACTTGTTCAACTCAAGCCGCAATACAAGTCCGAATGATTTTCAACTATCGTTGAACATACTCCTGATAATTATATCTCTTGTTAAGACTGCAACAAATCGAGACTGAGGTTACTTGCCGCGGTGTCCCACCTGAAATCACCACCAAGTGTATACTGGCATAAATCACGCTATCCTCATGCCTCAAATCATCATGTACAATCCTTAGCATCGGATATAATCTATCACTGAAGGAAACCATCAATGCTGAAAAAAATACTAATCCCCGAGTCAAACGTTATAGGAAGTTCACAAACCAAACTCCTAGTTAGCCCCTATCACCAGAGCATCCAAACACCGACTAGATCCACTAGTCTAGCAGTAACCAATAGTCTAAAACTATCTGCACAGAGTACGCACTTGTCAAGGAAATCCCTCCAAGACTGGTCCTTATGACAAAATCCAAAGCAATATCTCTGACGACAGTCAGACGATATCTAAACCACAGATACTTAACCAGCCAATATCTCTGACGACAGTCAGACGATATCTAAACCACTGATACCTAACCAAGGCAACTAATCCAAATTCATACCCCGTTGTGACTGTTACCACAACTCTAGACTAGTAGCCTTCCCACCGCCAATCCTGAAGCACGAAGGCTTCCAGACATTCTCCA
This sequence comes from Henckelia pumila, assembly GCF_033568475.1. NCBI lineage: Eukaryota > Viridiplantae > Streptophyta > Magnoliopsida > Lamiales > Gesneriaceae > Henckelia > Henckelia pumila. The sequence goes on along the minus strand of NC_133120.1, from coordinate 93,624,630 downwards.
AAGTACGAAAGACTCCCAGAGTAACATTGGCATAGGGTCGCGCTCCATCATGTCTAGTCATGGTCATAGTCCACAACTCTCGGTATATATACTCGACTTGGTATCCCGATGAAATCCCATCATCACGAAGTCTCAACCTATGAAGGTAAATCAAGCTATTGATCTACGGAAATCACCTAGAACGAAACTCAAAATTCCAAAACAAGATCAATAATTCCATGCCCCCAGATGAATCACCTCATCAATGGCACTAACCCAGTCAAATGACTAAATAGGTCAATCCTAGGAAAACACCTAGACTAACCACACTTCAATTCGTTACCGCTGGCTTACCCAAAATCCATGAGCTAACCTAGTTGATTACCAATCAACTAATTCCAAGCCAAACTTTATAAAATTACTTGCAATCAATCACGAATTGCTGAATAAATAAAACATGTATCATTACTTCAAGTTATATACAATTTCCTTTATTACAATCCCATGTAATACATACAGTATTCAAAATACAACAAATGTACATCCAATAACTTGAACTGATACAACCAAATTCTGATGATTCATTACAACTGAAATACTGTTTACAACTACAACAATACATTATTTAAAATCATCAAATCTTGTCTTCGTTCCTTGAGCATGAAGCTTCCCATCGACACATGCATCGATACAAGCATACTCCCGTCCAAGTCTCTCTACATGTCCTCCCGCGAAGAACTCCGGAGAAATGGCACGTAATAGCTAACCAGCTATGCCCTGCGTCAGTGCATGTCGGTCGACTTCTTTTGCTCGCGATCTACCATCAGCGTTCTTCTTGTATCCGAATCATGCTTTTGAACATGAAGTTTCCCGTATGCCTAACAAAAGCATCAATGCAAGCATACCGGCAAAACCATGTTCTGCATGAGTTTACAGACCTTACGCTAGGAACCTGCCATGCCTTAGGCACTCGAAGCATTCCCTGGTAAAGGTCTATCTGACAATCTCTCCAACTACGAGTGGAGAATATTCGAGGACTGGAACCACATGGATTATTAAACACCATTCGTTCCAAAAAGCCCTCAGAGGTATCTGACGCGATATACTCGATCTTCTCTTCCAGTCTTCCTTGGCTGGAATCCATATATTCTTCGATCAACATCCCAATGCATCGAATGATGAACTGTCCACAGCAGTCAGTCTATCTATCGAGATGCTACTACTGGTGTTCTCATCACTGTTGCATTCCTTATAGTAAAGACTTATGCCGCAAACCTCGGCAATGAAGAACCAAATCTTCTTTCGCTGGGCCTCAATCAATCCTACAAGGATAATCAAGAAGTCTTAATATCAATTTCCTAAGTCCCTTGCATGCATTGCTCTGATACCAATAAATGTAGTGACCCATCCCGGATCCACTACCTAAACAGAGTTAAGAGCATAATTAAGCATGCAGTAAATAACAACGCTGCGGAAGACTTAAATACGAAAAGACCGGCGGAATACAACCGGCTAAACAGATTCGATCATACAACCCAATCGAATAACTTTAAATAAAACCTACAGCTAATTCCTGCTGTCTTCAAGGTCACTGAATACTCCAAGCTCCTGGTGCTCAAACCCTGCACCTAAATCTGCCCCGTCGAATAGGGTGTCCAGATATACATAAAAGACTGAACGTGAGCTTTAAGCTCAATACGCAAATACGGATAAACATACAAATATGATGCATGTAAATGACCGGGTATCCATATCTGGGATAACTGTATACAAACTGCTCAGACTGGCGCCTGGGATATAAGCTCGTCACATCGGGGTAGCTAACCACTGTGTGCGACCACTCATTCCCGAATCCCGGACGCGGACCACGGAGTCCTTCAGGTATCAGTACCTAGGGGTACTCGATATCAAACGTCCTAACAGGGCTGAGCAACCCTAACTGGCTCATCTCGAAAGATATACAGATGTACAGGCACAAGATGATATGCACATGCCGCATAACAATAATAACATGCAAACACATAAATGCAACATATAAGCATGCATATCCGCTGGCAATCTCAGTCAGTACTTACGTACCTTTCTAAGGCAGTCCTAGTAGTCCCACTCTAGGTTCCAAGCCTATCATCAAGTCTACAATGCAAATACCCATGCATCATTCAATAAGCGCTAAAAGCCTTAACTAAGCTATTGCATACTCCTAAATAATTTAAGGAGACAATAGCTATACCTGCGTCCGTCGTCAGCCCACTGATGGCGACTATCCCGCAACTAGGGGCACACCCCTGCTGCTGCTCCACAGCCTCGAGCACTACTCCGCTACACAAGCGATGCTCCGCTACTATGTCAGACACTGTCTGACTATACTTAAAAAATATATTCCCTACTCCAACTCTAAAATAAGAGTACCCAAAGCCCTAAAATAGAGCTACTAGGCGAAGGAGAGGAACTCGGAATTGGCAAGAAATGAGGAGCTCGGACCTCATATTTATAGGCATCGATCGGAAGCTCCGTTCCTCGATTGGAAGCTCCGTTCGTTTAGATCGGAAGCTCCGTTCCCCGATCGAAAGTTCCGTTCGCTACGTGTCAGTTCGGTCCACATGCAACCACACACCTGTCACCGACAGCCATCGGAAGCTCCGATCATGATCGGACGTTCCGATCTCCCTGCTTCCGATGTGGTTCCGAACTCACCAAGATCGGAGGCTCCGATCCTGGATCGGTGGTTCCGATCCCACTCGAGTCATGAAACCCTCTAAGTCATTTTCGAGTGTCCTGGATCCATTTCTGGAATCCGTTAACCCTTATGGAATTTCCTTAATCATGTTTTACTTAATCCCGACATGATTATATGATTTAATTAATCATTACTCATTAATCATTAGTTTTGGATACGGGCCACTACACGCTAACCTTTCAATCATTTGATCAATAAAGGGTAAAGAAAAGTGGTCCTTTCGGGTTCCGTCGTTCAGCTTCCTATAGTCAATACAAACCCTCCACCCATTTTGAATGCGGGTGGGAACCATCTCGTCATCCTTATTCTTCACAACGGTGATTCTGGTTTTCTTGGGTACCACTTGTACCGGACTGACCCACTGACTGTCAGAAATTGGGTAGATGACCCCAACTTCAAGTAACTTCAGAATTTCCGCCTTTACCACTTCCATCATCGGTGGATTCAGTTTGCGCTGCGGTTGGCGTGAGGGATTCGCTGCTCCCTCCATCAAAATTCTATGCATGCATGTGGAGGGGCTGATTCCTTTAATGTCTGCTATGGTCCACCCAATAGCAGTCTTGTGCTCTTGTAACACCTTGACTAATTGCTCCTCTTGATCGACTTCCAAACTGTTAGAGATGATAACAGGTAGTGTTTCCCCTTTACCAAGGAAAACATACTTTAGATGGTTTGGAAGTGTCTTCAATTCGACCTCGGGTGCCTGCAAAACAGATGGAAGACGCCTAGTATTAGAAACTGGCAAAGCTAAGTAAGAGATATTACCTGACTGAGGTAGCTCAGGCAAACTATTCAGAAGTTTCTCAATCTCTTCCACTTCTTGATTGCATCGAATACCATCTTCCGTCTGCATAATGGGTGCTGTAATAGCCACCTCTAGATCATCTTTTCCTGCATGCTCACAATACTCTTGTGCCAAGAAATCCACAATATCAACAGAAAACACACAATCATCGCTATCAGGAAATTTCATGGCATCATAAATATTAAATTTTACAACCTCGCCATCGAATTCCATAGTAAGTGTGCCACTGTGAACATCAATTTTCGTCATGGAAGTTTTCAAAAACGGTCTGCCTAACAAAATAGGACTATTATGATCACCATTTTCCATATCTAGCACATAAAAATCTGCGGGGAACACTAATTCATTAACTTGCACCAACACATCTTCAACGACTCCCCTAGGATATGCATTCGACCTGTCAGCTAACTGAATAACAATCCCAGTTTTGTTCAGTGGGCCAAGTTTCAAGGATGCATATATAGAATAAGGCATAACATTAATTGATGCTCCTAGATCTAGCATGGCCTTTTCGAGTCTAACATTCCCAATGGTGCATGGGATAGAAAACATACCTGGATCCTTAAATTTTGCAGGTAGTTTCCGTTGGATCACAGCAGATACGTTCTCACCAAGTTCCACTTTCTGACATCCCTTCAATGTCTGCTTCCTCTTTGCCGTGCACAATTCCTTCAAAAACTTTGCGTATCGAGGTACCTGCTTAATAGCATCTAGTAATGGAATGTTAACCTCACATCTACGAAAAGTTTCATATAGCTCCTTAATCCCCTCTCCTTTTCTAGAGTCCTTAAGTGCCAAGGGAAAAGGGGCAACAGGCTTATATTCAGATAAAGGAGGAAACTTACCTCTTGGCGAATCATCCTTAGATGATTTTTCGTCACTTACCTTTTGCTCTTCTTCTTCTTTCAGCTTCTCTTTGGGCTCAACCTCAACTTCTTTCTCCTTCATTTTCAACTCCTTCCCATTTCTTAAAGTTATTGCACTTGCGTTCTCCCTTGGGTTCACCACAGTTTGAGATGGCAGAGCATTTGAGTGCTGTGCTTCTAACTTGTTGATGGCAGTGGCTAGTTGTCCCATCTGGGTGCTCAAGTTTTGAATACTTACCATGGTATCCTGTTGAAAAGATGCAGTTTTAGTTGCAAGATCCTTAACTATATTTTCGAGAAACTCACCTGGAGTTGGTATCTGAGGTCTCTGCTGTTGCTGTTGAGGATACGACGACCTATAAGTTTGATTATGTGGTGGTGCTTGAGGCCCCGATTGACTTGCTTGAGGATTCCCATATCTTAGATTTGGATGATCCTTCCAACCAGGGTTGAATGTGTTGGAATAAGGATCATACTTCCGTTGTGGTGGTCCAGGAAATCCGCCAGTAGCGTTTACCTGTTCAACTGAGTCCTCTTGAAGTGTAGGACACATATCAGTGGCGTGTCCTATTGCAGTTCAGATACCACACGTTTTCGCAGTTTGTCCATTCCCTACAGCCATCTGACGCACAAGAGTCGTTAATTCAATCAATTGTTGTTCAAGGGAAGAGACATTTACCTCGTTGTTTTTCCTTGGTGGGTGGTCGTTCCTGATGGTGCCAAATTATTGAGAATTGGCAGCCATATTCTCAAGTAAGTTCCTCGCTTGCACCGGTGTTTTGTCCATGAACACTCCTCCACTAGCCGCATCCAGCATGCTCCTGTCATGAGGCAACAAACCTTCATAGCATAATTGAATTAATTGGTTCTCACTTATCTGGTGTTGCGGACAGCTAGCACATAGCTTCTTGAACCGCTCCCAATATTCATGCAGTGATTCTCCTGAATATTGTTTGATCCCATAGATTTCCTTCCGGATATTTGCAGCTCTAGAGGCTGGAAAGTATTTTTCCAGGAAGGTTCTTTTCATCTCTGTCCAAGTAGTGATAGAGCCATAGGGTAAGTAATATAACCAATCCTTAGCAGCACTCTTCAAAGAGAAAGGAAAGGCTCTCAGCTGAATCTGTTCCTCTGTTACTCCATGGGGTTTCATACTCGTGCAGACCACGTGAAACTCCATCAAGTGTTTATTAGGATCCTCACCTGCAAGACCATGAAAAGCAGGTAATAAGTGAATTAATCCAGATTTAAGTTCAAAAGTAGCATTATTTTCCAAAGTAGGGAAAGTAATGCATAAGGGTTGTTGATTGGCATCAGGAGTGCCCAATTGTCTAAGACTCTGGTTCGCATTCGCAGCCATCTCTTCGTTCTCAGGAAAAGCAGCTCGAGCAGCGGCTTCTTGTTGTTGCCTACGGAGTTCTCGCCTTCGCCTATGCAGAGTTCTTTCGATCTCCGGATCGTAGAAAAAGCCTTCTTCAGCAAGATCACCTGAAAGCATGAACAAGAGAAACTAGAAACAGGAAAAAAAAACAAAAGAGTGAGTTTAAACAAAAAAAAAAAACAAAAAGAAAAAGAACACAATAAATTAACACCGTTCCCCGGCAACGGCGCCAAAATTTGGTAGCGCTTATCGCGTACGCCCAAATTACCCGACTCAATCAGATAAACAAATTAATGTAGTAGCGTGAGTAGGGATCGTTCCCACGAGGAAAGGCAAATTTAATGTGTTCTAAATAAATAACATAGGGGGTTTTCAAATTTGGATTAACTACTAAAAACTTTAAGCAATTAAAATTCACTAGCATGTAAGGTTAAATAAAAGACTGGAGAAATTCAATAGGAGACGAGACTTGGTATCGATCGACTATACCATTGTTATTCATTCATTCAATCACTGATTCTCTAAAAATAATCAATCTTATTAAATATTCGTCATTGAAAATTCAATTCCTGTTTCACCGTAATTTTAGTTAATTAGAAAACAGCATTCTTAATTAACCCTTACCAATGAACCAACCCGATAACAGCAATCTAGATTTAAATCCACGGTAGCATTTAAACTAATAAAACTGACGAAACTAGACAACACAACACCAGCGGTTGCATTTAGCCTATCCAATAATTGACCCTACGAAATAATAAACTCAACAGCAGAAATTATTACACGTAGTTGCTTCGCAAATTAGAGGTTTCAAACAATTACGGATTTGAATTCTAATTTAGCTATTGCTTGCAATACAAAATCCTAAGATGGCCAATCCTAAAATCTCGCATACAAACTTAAAATAAAACATATCAAAAATTGATACTTAATAAAGATTGAACACTACAAATCAAATCTCATGAATGAAATATAACAAGGTTTCGTCTCCCTCAACCAAGTAAAGAGTTTAGCTACAACGATTCATAGCAAAATTCATAAATATCAAAGAAAAATTAAGAAAACTCGAATTCAGAAGAGAAAAAGAAAACCTAGCCTCCAATTTATCTCCACAAGTCTGATAAAAATCTAATAATAACGGAATAATAGTCTAATAAAGGCTAGGAACTAAATTAACAAAGTTTCCAAAAATATAATTTTTTTCCGGAATCAAGGCTCTCGCTCGATCTGCAACATTCTGCGGATCGAGCGAGAGAAAATTGCACTGCTACTGTCTTGCGGAAAACGGGTCTCGCTCGATCTGCATACTTCTGCGGATCGAGCGAGAGAAACTTCAAATATCCACTGTCTTCATAATATAGGAGCTCTCTCGATCTGCATACTTCTGCGGATCGAGCGAGAGATGGTTTCCAGAAATTTCCCGGCCTTTCCTTTGCTTCAAACTTCCGTTCCTCCGGAATTCCTTCTTAGTCCGCAAAATAAGCGACCTAACCATAAAAACAAGAATCCCATCATGCAAACACTGAAAATGCAAAATGAACAAAATGCTAAAATAAAACATGCAAATAATGCAAAACAACAACAAAAAAGACACTAATAAATGCAACAAAAACACAACTATCAACAACGTTTCAAGACTGTTCGCCGACCTATAACAATTCAGTGCAAGCCTCACCATCAAGATCTCTCCTCCCAACAATCCTTCAACACAACACAACTTCCTTGAGAATAATTACGCACCTCCGGATTTTGCACCCGGTACTGCTTTAGCCCCAATAATTACCCGCAAACTTAGCTACAACTAAGATAGGATTAGAATTTCAATACCCTCGTCTATAGCCCGGATGAAGCATCAACCCCATTTTATCCGCATACTTAGCCTTGAATTTGATCTTTTAGGATTAGGATTTCAATCCTTTCTAGGCCCGGATGGAGTTGTATAAAATTTTTTTTTTTCTTTTAGGTGCGCCCAAGAGAGTGTATGCCATATCAAAGAAATCATCAAGATACAATCACTATCAAGTTCCACAAACATCTATTGTCGTGCAATGGTCCAACAGACTTCCACAAAATCTAATACATCGCTACACTTCACCGGTTAAACAAGCGTGCTTAAGAATATTCAACAAACAACCTACGATTTCTCAAATCCAATCAAGAGTTAAATTTTTTCAAAAATCATCATTTTTCAACTATCTCGTCATAGGCTAGAAAGGCTAGAAATCATCCTTTACTTATGCACACAAAACACTCATGAAACAATTTACGAACTATATGCATGTACGCAACAAACACAATGCAAAACAAACAACAAAACACTGAATGCAGATCCCTATGCCACTTCCGGATTCCCAATGGGACGCCTAGAATTCCCTAGATCTGTATTACAAGACTAAGGAATCGAGAGAAGAGAGGTGAATGGTGTGACTGAAAATGAATTTCGGCCCTCCTATTTATAGACAAAGTTCGGGTCGTCCGAACCACGCTTCGGAGGGTCCGAACATGATCGGACCGTCCGATCTTGGCTTTGGGTCGTCCGAACCCGATAATACGTCATTTCTTACGTCAGCAAAATGACGTCATTCATGACGTCTGTCGGCAGCACGTTCGGAGCGTTCGAACCCTCTTCGGGCCGTTCGAACTATGACTTCAGAGCCTCCAAACTACGACTTCGGAGCCTCCGAACTCGACAACCCTCTAACCAATATTGAGTGTTCTGAATCCATTTCCGAATCTTGTTAATCCATTTGGGACTTTATTAATCCTGTTTATTGGATTAAATAACCATTACCCACTAAAACTGGGTACGGGTTACTACACAAATCCTTCTCTACGGCTTGATCTCTCTTCTCTGCGCTCTCTCTCATTTCTGCTCTCTTCTCCAAACCGCATAGATCTCTACACACTCTTATTCTATTTATGCATGTCAACTTATCTCCAAAAAGAGGCTTGATCTTGTTTCCTTAATTCAAACTTGAATCTACAATTGATAATGAAAGAAAGATAAGTTAAAATATAAAGATATATTATGATAAGTGCATAATATCTCCTACAAAATAATCTAGTAAATATATAAATATTTAAGCTCTTTAAAATATATGAATATATCATTCTATAATTCAAAATAAAACAATTCCTATTTAAAATATCTCAAATACTTAGATAGAAAACAGTAGCAATCCAAGAAAGACAAAACACCACAATAAATCTTTCACAACATAGAAAATATATCAAGGATTTTATTCCTTTCAATCTCTTCCTTTTTACCTTTATGGAAAAAACATCTAAAAGCAACCCAAAAACTCCCCCTGAATTTTAATTCTCAGAACTCCCCTTGAGTTCAAACTTATCAAGTCCGTTCTCCCCCTAAATTTGATCTTTCAATTCTGAGTGTTGCCAAGAATGTTGGCAGCATCTGCACACAACACTTGGCGAGATCAAAAAATACTTAATACATGTTCAAAAGTGAATCACAAAACACATTTAATCAATTCAGCACACATCACAACTCCCCCTGAATATCAATTCTCTCTCTGAATCCGAAAATAAATTCTCCCCCTTAGTCAAAGCTTGGATCTTGTCGAGTATGTTCCAAACATCTCCTCACAACACTTAAGTCAGAGCAGAAAAAAACTTAGAACAAAAAAAAGAGTCATAATCAAACAAGCTGACATTGATTAGAACCAGATAAGAGCAAAAACGTAAGAAAAATCAAAGCAGAGCAAAATAAACCACAAAAAACTAAAATTGATTGCTCTGTGATGATCCATCATTTGCTTTGCTAGATCTAACTTCTTTTCCATTAGAGCTAGAGCTACCAGATCCAATATTATCTCACCCTTTTTGTCCAGAAAAGGTACCTATATACTACATGACAATATTGAACACAAGTCTCCCAAGGTTAAATTCAGCGCCATTCCCAACATCAAATATCACACCAGCTTGTTTTTTGGTGAAAAACGTGGAATTTGTGGACAAAGTCCAAGTCTTGATTGCAGTCTTGTGAAGAACATAAGCTATCTTATCAGATCAGGCTTGCACATCTTCATCCACCTCAAGTGAGTTAAAAGATCCATTAATCACAGTAGGACTAAACTTGAAAATCTGACCCCTCACATAAATTTTTCCAAATTTTGCGAAAGAGGGTTCGGTACAGCTTCAGTCAAATTGCAGTAGAATTCCAAGAGCTAGTATATTTTCGGTATTCTTCAGCAAAGGTGGCAACATCTTCCAACAACACTCAAGAATTCTAAAAAAAAATAATTTATTATTCACTTGTTTGTAATGCTTGCACCGTTTCATTTCGTATTAAGCAACATTACTTGTATTTTTTTTTTATTCCTTTCCTGACCCATCATGATGAGGATTTTTGTGGATCATAATTTCAATTATTACTTCAAATTCTTGTGTAGAGAATTGGCTCGTAGCCACATAGTAAGTGTCTAGATTATTGGAGTTTAGTATTAGTACTAGATAAAATCCTAAGATATCGTTGTATTTTCGAGGAATAGCGGCTATCAATTATTTCTAGTTCTAGCGAGAAGACTGCTAGTTAGTGAGTGATTTGAATGGGTGTTTCAATTTTAAATAGAATCTTTAAGAGTAAACTGATGATTTTTGGTAAGCTGAATGGGTGAACGGTTACGAGATAGGAAATAGAGTTGTTCCTAGAGACTTTTGGGTACTTTACATTTGCATTCTAATATTTTGTGAACGTCAACCGGTAAGATTAATGCACCAACTATGGGAACAAAATGACGAATGGAATATTTAGGAAGTTTTTTCGGATAAGCTGTAGATTTATTTATCGATGAAATGCTAAGGTACTAGAGGATCAATTAGAAAGCCTTTACGATCAGGTTACAACCTCTTCGAGGTGTCTAATTGTATATTAAGTTCTTGAATCATGAATTCAGGGTGTACATATAATAATTTGGAAATTTATGGATTTTCAGACTTGTTGTCAAGATGAACTAGGGATTTGAGATAAGTCTTCAAATGATATGTACTGTAACGACCCTAACTCTACTTTAAATTAAACTAAATAAAATGCGGATTTTTCAAAATTTCGGCATGACCTATTTATTTAAATCACAAACCACCTGTCCCAGTCAGCAAATTTTAAAGACAATCAAACAACACTACATAAACTAGACCGACGAAGGAACGAGAATCGGAGAAGAACTTCGACATTTCGAACAACAAAAGATTAAATAATTACATATTTACATGCCCACAAATAATTCTATTAATTCTTACAATATCATTTATCCAATCAACAAAATAAAAGGCTTTAAAGTGTTAAAATAAACTTTTGCGGAAGATTGGGATGGTCAGAGGGATGTGCCGTGCCCGCATCACAGTCCACTCGAAAGTCCTGCCCCACAATCTCGATAATAACTTTCACCTACACCAAGTAGATGTAGTGAGCCAGGGGCCCAACAAGAATATGGGAGAAATAACGAGGGTTTAAAAGTACATGCTGAATACTCAAAATACTGTACTTAATATACTTTGAAACTTACTCCGAAAAGTTCAATGATATATGAGAATGAGGTGTAATGCATGCAATGAACTCACACAAATAAACTTGGGAACTTTCTTAAAATTTACTTAATCTCATACAAGACTGAAACTGAATATAAACTAAGTCGAGTCAAATTAGAATTGATCTGTAACTGAAATTGAAACTGTAACTGTGAACTTAGATCCTTGAATTGTGACCCTGTGGTTTCGATCATGATCATGGCTGCAGTGCACTATGCCGCAAGGAAGTCAGGATAACACCCAACTCGATCTTGCCCTGTATTTGGTAAGGTAGGTCAAGATTTCTCTTAACCCCACACATACACGTCATTTCTATATTTGGTAAGGTAGGTCAAGATTTCTCTTAACCCCACACATACACGTCATTTCTATATTTGATAAGGGAGGTCAAGATTTCTCTTAACCCCACACATACACGTCATTTCTATATTTGGTAAGGTAGGTCAGAATGTCTCCCAACCCCACACATACACGTCATTTCTATAGTCACAATCATTTCACTTCTTTCAAAAATATTTTCTTTCATTCTCACTTGACTCGACTCAAAAATAGCATGCAATCATGGAAATGACTTTCTTTGAAAATATTTACTCGATTACCCGGTTCACAAATAAATGACGAAAGATGGTTGATAAGGATGGTGATTTAGGTGGCAAAACAAGGATGGGAATCTAAACCATAATTCTGCGTTTAGTACAATTCGAGCGATTCACCCGTAAAACTTATAACTCACTCAATTCTTATTCAAAAAGTGTTCCGCTTGAAACCACAACTCCCACACACTTAGAACTAAATTAAGAAGTCATCCTCGGAGTACTATTCCTATTAAATCATTTTATGAAAAATCCATTTCCAGACAGCAACCTCATTAAACTCCAAAACTCTGCACCTATCCAACAAATAGCCAAAAACTCCACCTAAACTTAACCGAATTCGTTTCCGCTTGAACCGACATATTCCTAACATCCTAGGCTAAATCTTGTCCCGAGCCCTTAGCCAAATTCTGATTTATACCCTTTTTCACACACTTGTTTCCGGGCAGTCCCAATCCTTACAAAATTCTGCCCTCTTACCTTAATCTATTCTCCCTTCTAAAGTTAATCCATTGGACGCCATTTATCCCAACTTATAAACCAAGGCTAAGACCACCTCTTAGACTCACTCGCACCCTTAGAACCAGCCCTTCCTCAAGCCTAGAACAGTCGGCCTCATCCCATAAGACTGACTCCTTTACAAGCCAAATCAAATTTCCCAACTCAAAAATAGTCCCTGCCCTTGAGCCAATTCTTAGTTCGAAACAGCCCCTATCCTTGAGCCAAAACCCAGCTCGTGAGAGTCCTGCCCCAAGCCAATTCCCAGAAAAACCCAGCTCCTACAACATACGATCAACAACCCCTCACCTCAAGATTTGCTAGCCAACTCTCACACCCTAGGTGCTACCGTGTGAGCTACTTTCTCACCCATGGTAGCCCCTATATCACCATCCGATTGACAAACAAAACTCAATTCAACACAAACTCACGCACACGGCAGAATATTTCACGAACAGGGGAGGGGCGCAATGCACAAAAGCTCGAAACTCAACAAAACAGCCCCATTCATCACAAAAAATATATACAAACTGACCATGAGTACGACACATCAAAAGGATCCTGGAAACAATGCTAAGCTAAACACACAAAGAACTTGGACTTCGAACGACCCGTTAAGAAATCAGAAATAAATCGAGTTGCTATTCTTAAATCCAAAAATAATGAAAGGCAAGCAAGGAACAAGCACACAATCGTATTAATCTACTTGGTGGCCAAAGAAACCTATAAATCTTGCCTTAGACAGAAAAATCAGAAATGGGGGAGAGAGCTCGGTTGAGCTGGAGCCGACTCCATTTACTTCGAAACAAGGGCACGAACTTTCTGAAAAAGATTGAAATGCGATTACCCAATCTACACACGACCCAAAACTTTGAAATGGTGAGAAAAGAACTAATATTTTGCCTTACGCTATTGAAATCGGAAAAAAAAAAAAAAAGAAAGGAGCTCGGCCGGGTGGAAATCCAGGTGGGAACGGATGATGGAACTCGAGCAGCTCACCTGGAGGGTGTTTTCGTCGGGAAAATGGCCTGCTGTGGTGGTCACAGTTTCAAGGAGAAGAGGAAGAGAGGGTCGATCGTGAGAATGAAATGGAGAGAAATGAAAGAAATCAATTCCATCGGGTAAAGCTTGGAGAAGAGGAAATGCAAATGGCGCCATCAATTGATCCTGTAAAAAAATCCTTTAATGGGCCGTGACTTGGGCTGTGTACTAGGCTAGGGGAAAAAAAATGGAAAACAAAAATGGAAATCGGGTCAAGCCAGCATGTATGTTAATGTGTGCAAGAAATATGATGCATAATATATAACAAATAATATTTCAAATGGTGTGTGTAAAAGTGTTAGGCCCAAAATTCCGGCAAATACTCAAAGTTGAAAATCTAAGAATTTAAACACTTTAAATATTCTGATGTTACGGCAACAAGTAAAATATTTAAATAACAAATAGAGCGATTAAAATAATTTTGAACAAACTAGACAAACGTTTAAAAGAAATTTAAATAAATATACAAGAAAAAATAAAGCCTTTAAAATGATTTGAACAATTAAAAAACATTTAAATAAATAATCTAGACATTTAAAACAATTAACCGCTAAACTTATGCTATTTAAAAATAACATAAATAAGTTGGGCATTCGAAAATATTTAAAAATAAATAAACTAAGCATTTAAAATCATTTAAAAGAATAAATTAAACAATTACAATCATTTAAATATATAAGCTTAAACTTTTAAAATATTAAAATAATTTAAATTGCATAATAAAATCATTGAATAAATAATAAAATATTTTATTAGCACATAACTCACATAAAGAATTTAAATCAATTAAACATAAAAATAATAATCCTAATATTTATTAAATTAATGCATGCGATTTAATAGATTGGATTTTAGGCGTCGCAATTCCTTCCTCCCTTAAATGGAATTTCGTCCTCGAAATTCAGGACTTACTAACTAGGTTCGAATACCTTAGACCAGATCAACACTATGTTTTCCATCTTAGCATCTACTTGAGTTAGTCCAAGTCAGCTTTCGCTGCGCACTCTAATACTTACTGATATCTATATCATCAAGAACCAGACTAACTCTTACTGCAAAATAAATTTGCAAACTCCTATTTATCCCCAACTGTTTGTAGCCTAAGAGAAATTTCTAATCACTATTCCTATGTGACTGTAAGAGTTTTAATTAGCCACCTAAACTCCTAAAATATTTGATGTCTGACTTAGCTCGATAACCTTAAATCCTGGATCACAACTACATTCAATAAATATCCGCAAAACCAATAAATAATTTATGTCGACCTTACTTCTAACTTAAAAGATTCCTAACAACGAAACTATGCTTAATGTCTATTTACCGATTAAGCTTAACACATATGATCTAGGACTCGAACTCTTAAGAAATTCACCAGTTCAGAAAAATCTAAGCAACTAACACCAAACCTTTCTAAATAGGATAACCAAGGGACTCTACGATTATAGCTCGATAAACCTCTAGATATGAGATAGATCTGACCCATATTTCCACCTCTAAACTCTACGACATGCCCAAACAAAAAAAATAAAAAATAAATTACCTATCTCCTCAACAATCACGCACGGATCAACAAAATTAGTTATTTCGCTTATATTCCCAAATCGTTAATATTACAGAACAATGATTTCTTCAAGAACATCTTAATCACCATTTGAAATTCTAAAGACCTATGACACTTATTAGCATTGTCACGCTTAATGATCATTGACTATGCTCAATCCCTTATTAGATACTATAACTCGCAAAGCTTCTAAGGATGGTTAAAATTTCCTTAAGCAACGACTCTAGTTCAGCTAACTTACAAGCGGGCAACTAACTCTCCTCAGCTTAGGATTGATCGACCTATTTCTATAAATAAATCTAATCCAATCCTTGAAGCCAAAATTTAACGCCCGGAATTATTTAATTTTGATCCGAGAATATTTAATTTGGGAATATTTGGAGTTTTGATTTAAATTCTAATATTCTTAAATTATTTAGGATTGAAATTGAATGAAATGAGAAATTGAGGACTGAATTGCAATTATTAATAATTGAGGGGCCAAAGTGCAAAATCCTTATTTTGGGCTGGACACTTGTTATGGAAAATTGATATTCACGTGTGAAACAACACATATTCCTATCAGATATTCAGAGGAAGGAATCGAGAGAAAGGAACAAAGAACTCCAAGCTTCTTCCTCATTTTCAAATTGAGATATCTTGAGCCTCGGGTATCCGTTTTCAATTCCGAAAGATGTTCTGGAATCCTTGCAACGAGACCTTCGAATTGATGTAAGTTTTCTCTTAGTTCATCTTGATTTGGGAATTTGAAATGGACAGAGATCAGACTTTTGATATGAAATGATGTGTTGAACTTATATGTTGTGTTTTGTTGAAGAATGAATTGTTGGATTGGTTCTTATGATTTCTCAGCCACTATTCGATCTATATGTTGCTGATATGTTGAGGATTATGCTGGTTTGAATCTTTAACAGCTGATATGAATGTTAGAAGTGTTATAGTTGCGTTCGGGATTGCCGAGTTTATACCGATATGCCGTCAAACTTTTGATTTGAGGTGTTTTACTATCTTATGTTTGGGCTGCTATTGAGATGAGCTTAAGCTGATATTCTTTGGAAATTATGTTGTGGTTTCAGCTTATAAACAGGACGCATCGACTTGATAATCTTGACTTTGAAACCGATAGAAGAAAGCACAAGGTTGGTAGCGTTTTGCCTTGACGTTTGAGTTGAAAATTGAGCAGATTTTGGATTAGGCTTATGGTTGATACTTGTACAGATTTTGACAAGCTAGAAGACACCATAAACCTCACATTTGAAAGGTAAAAGTGGACTACTACTTGAATGGGATTATAACTCGAGATGGTTTGTATCGAGTTCCCTAAATCACATACTTATTTGCTTATGTGTTTTTATTTGTTTTCCTATGGATGTTTGAATAAGTCTTGATGTTAATGAATGTGGTTTGATTGATATATATTGCATTCATCTTGAAAGACTTATTCCTTGATTTTGAAATGAACGAAAACGTTCGATTAGACGATTTGAGGGATTGTATATGTATGGTCTGGGTGGTTGTTTTAACCTAGCGTCTGATTTACATATATAATGGCTTCAAAGTCTAGAGAAGTGAGATAAGTAGCCCCACCTCGACCGGGAGAGTCGGTGGATTAGTTATGATATCTACTTCTCGGGATCCCAACCGATGAAATGAGAGATTTGTTAGAGAACCTTGTTTTAAAAACATGCATTGTCTTTATTTATATCATGAAGCTTGATATATGTTTTATATGCATGTTTAGTTGCTTTTACTGGAAAATCTATTTCTCACCGGAGTTATCCGGCTATTGTTGTGTTGTATGTGTCATGGCAAGAGGCGGGAGTGGAACCGGGCAAAAGCGAACCTGAAGAACAAGGGATGAGAAGAATAGCGTGATGATCCGAGTGTAGATGGTTTGAGTGAGCTGTCAATGATAGGGTTGAGTTTCATAAACATGATCTTGTTGTAGCTACTTGTTCCAAGACTTGTTGGTGATCTAATTGTTGTCTTGTTGATGTATATAGGATTGGAAATGATGTTGTAATCCTTTAGACAACATGATGTAGCTTAATCTTTATTGAATAACAATGCTTCTTGCATGTTTTGAGAGCCTTGATTATTATGATTGTAAGGCCTTGTTATGATCTAGTTTCATCTATTGTATGGCATGTTAGAATGCATGTTAGTTGTTAACATTGTTTAGATCATGTTCTAGCTAAAACTAGATGAAAATAGATGGAAGAACTCGGTTATGACAGCAACCATGTCTGATCTTTTTCTTCTGGAAATGTGCTCGCTCGATCGGGCAATTCCTACCGATCGAGCGAGGCTATTATTTTCTGAACAGAAACATGAGCAATTGTGCTCGCTCGATCGATAGGAAATGACCGATCGAGCGAGGCCAATTTTGCTCTCACCCGAGAGTTGGGCCTTTGTGCTCGCTCGATCGGTAGCTTTTTACCGATCGAGCGAGGTGCTCAGATTTTTAAAAAAAAAAAAAATTTATTTTGTTTAGACATTGATTCTTGTCTATTAGTTATGATGATTTGATTATCGAGAGATTAGAACTCGGGTCGTCACAACAGGTGGTATCAGAGCGAGAAAATTCTGGACTAAATTAGATAGTGAGTGGGGTAGATCGAGTCATCTTCCTTGCTTATTGATTTTATTATGCTACGATTATATACATGATTGAATTACATGTTGTAAATGCTAGCATGATTTACTTTCAAGTATTTATTACAAGATGTTGTATTTATTTTATTTGAAAGTATGATTACGATGATTAAAAATGCATGCTTACTGGAATATCGGAACCGATTAAAAGCATGTGTTCTGATGATTTATGATATGCTACCTGATAATCTGAATTGATTGGAAGCCTGTCTTGTTGAGTACTTTGATTATTCATTTACGATTGAGTCAGAACCGAGTCTTGATCAGAGGAGGACTGAGATAGATTTGATGATTATGGTATCCTAACCATTTTGATAATCAGATATGTCTCGACGACCAGGACGACCTCCTCTTAGACCACGGGCTCCTACTCCTATGCCAAAACAGACAGTTCCTACACCTCTGCCAGAACAGACAGTGGTAACACCGATAGTGCCACAAGCTACTGCAGTCCTGAGTAATGAACAAGGAAGTACTTCGAGAGACATGACTGATATGACTGCCACTCCAATGGAAACACTGCTCAAACGTTTTCAATCATACCATCCACCTACACTGAAAGGTACTGAGAATGCAGTCGAATGTGAAGGATGGCTCGATGACATGGAAATGTTGTTTGATTCACTTGATTATGGTGATGAACGAAGAGTCAGACTCATTGGACATCAGTTGCATGAAGTTGCGAAAAGCTGGTGGTTCACAACCAAGAGAGCTTTGGAGCGTGGAGGAACTGTTCTTACCTGGAATGTCTTCAAAACAGAGTTTTATCAACGCTTCTTCCCGGTGTCTTATCGCAAAGATAAGGGTGCTGAATTTGCTAACTTGAAGCAAGGGAACTTAAACATTGAAGAATATGCTGCAAAGTTCTCTACCTTGCTACGGTTTGCGCCACATGTTGCCGATAGTGACGAGGCAATGGCTGATCAGTTTATTAATGGATTGACTCCAGAAGTCTTTACATTGGTAAACACAAGGCGACCGAATAGTTTTGCTGATGCTTTGAACAGCGCCAAAGGAGCAGAAGCTGGCTTGATACAGCAGCGAGGAGCTTCGTATATCGCTCAGCCTCCGAGACAGCCACAACCCCCAGTTCCAAGTTCACAACCTCCTCGATTTGAAAGTGGTGGCAGCAGCAGCAGTGGTAAGAAGGGTTATTTGCAGGCTCGAGGAAAACAGTTTAAGAAGTCTGGGAGCAGTTCGTCGAGTTCTAGTGGTTCAAAACCGAAGTCTGGAGTGTCTTGTAACAATTGTGGTGGAGGTCATCCAACCGATCAGTGCCGAGGTGTATCTGGGAGGTGCCATATATGCCATCAGACTGGCCATTTTGCGAGGGTGTGTCCTCAGAGAGGTGCTGGACAGTCACGAGGTGCAGAGTCATCACGATCAGTGGCTCAACCTGCGAGACAAGCCTCTTCTGTTCATTCCTTCCAACCATCACCTCCACAGCAACAGTCAAGGCCATGAGGAAGTCAGACAGGCAGTCAGCCTCAGAGACAGCAGGCTCATGTCTTTGCACTGACAGAGGAACAGGCACAGGGAGCACCAGATTATGTGATTGCAGGTAACTGTTTTCTTTCTGGTTATCCTGCATATGTATTGATAGATACAGGTGCATCCCATACATTTATCTCTGCACGATTTGCTTCATTGCATTCTTTGCCTGTTGAAACATTACCTGTTGTAGTATCTGTCTCTTCTCCTTTGGGAAAAGGTCTTATATCGATTCAGACAGTTAAGAAGTATTTGCTACAGTATGATGGTAATGAGATAGAGATTGATTGTTTTGTACTTAGTTTGTCTGATTTTGACTGCATTATCGGGATTGATATGCTAAACAAGTACAGAGCTACCGTAGACTGTTTCAAGAAGATAGTGCGATTAAGACCTGAGATGGCTGGAGAATGGAAATTCTATGGTAAGGGTTCATGTGCTAAGATTCCTCTCATTTCTGTATTATCTATGACCCGACTTTTGCAGAAAGGAGCAGAGGGATTTCTTGTATATGCAGTGGATGTTTTGAAAACTAGCCCGAACCTGGCTGATTTGCCAGTGGTTAGTGAATTTGCGGACGTTTTCCCTGATGAGATTCCAGGATTACCTCCGTATCGTGAGATTGATTTCAACATCGAACTGATGCCAGGTACTGCACCGATTTCGAAAGCACCTTATCGAATGGCACCAGTTAAATTGAAAGAGTTGAAAGAGCAATTGGAAGATTTACTGGCCAAGGGATACATTCGACCCAGTGTTTCTCCTTGGGGAGCTCCAGTATTGTTTGTTAGAAAGAAAGACGGTTCAATGAGATTGTGTATCGATTACCGGCAACTGAACAAGGCAACGGTAAAGAACAAATACCCTTTGCCTCGTATTGATGATTTATTTGACCAGTTGCAGGGTTCTTCTGTGTATTCCAAGATTGATCTGAGATCTGGATACCATCAGCTGAGAGTTAGGGATTCTGATATTCCGAAGACCGCTTTCAGAACCAGGTATGGCCACTATGAGTTTATAGTTATGCCGTTTGGTTTGACAAATGCTCCAGCTGTATTTATGGCTTTGATGAACCGTGTGTTTCAGAAGTATCTCGATGACTTCGTGATTATTTTTATTGATGATATTCTGATATATTCGAAGAATTTGATTGATCATTCTGAGCATTTGAGAACAGTGTAGAAGACTTTACGAGCTGAGAAACTGTATGCTAATCTGTCAAAATGTGAGTTTTGGCTGAAACAGGTTGTCTTTCTTGGACATATCATATCTGGAAATGGTATTTCTGTTGATCCAAGCAAAGTCGAGGCAGTGATCAGTTGGTCAAGACCAACATCTGTTCCTGAGATACAGAGTTTCATGGGTTTGGCTGGGTACTATCGTCGATTTATTAAAGATTTTTCCAGTATTGTGAAGCCGATTACTCAGTTGACTCAGAAGAATACTCCTTTTGTCTGGTCTGAAGCTTGTGAATCCAGTTTTCTGGAGTTGAAGAAACGAATGACCAGTGCACCAGTCTTGACGATCCCTTCAGGTACTGGTGGTTTCACTGTTTATTGTGATGCATCTCATCGAGGTTTAGGTTGTGTTTTGATGCAGCGAGGGCATGTGATTGCTTATGCTCGATCATGCTAACTATTCGTCGAGTACTATAGAAGCGATTGAGAAATTCTTGTTCTAGCTACTCACGACAGTGGAAAGAAGAGCCTGTCATTGACTATATCAATCGTTGGACAGCTGAAGCCTCACGAGACCAGATACCCGATTCATGATCTTGAATTGGCCGCCATCGTATTTGCTTTGAAGATTTGGCAACATTATCTGTACGGGGAACAGTTTGAAATCTATTCTGATCACAAGAGTCTGAAATATCTGTTTTCACAGTCAGAACTAAATATGAGACAGCGGAGATGGCTTGATTTGCTCAAAGATTTTGATTGTGAGATTAAGTACTATCCGGGGAAATCGAATGCAGCAGAAGATGCATTGAGTCGAAAGGTATGTTCTTTGTCCTTATCGACGATTGGTGTATCAAATTTGATTGAAAACTGTTGTCTATCTGGATTAGTATTTGATACGAGTTATCAGCCTCTTCGACTTTATCAAATTCAAGTTGAACCAGCATTATTGTTGCGAATTAGAGATGCTCAGAAACTTGATCAGAATGTGCAGAATTCAATTGAGAAAGTCCGATCAGGGCATGTATCTGAATACCGGGTTCGAGATGATCTTCTTTACGTTCACAATCGCCTAATAGTGCCTGATATTTCTGATGTGCGACAACAACTACTGAAAGAGGTGCATTGTAGTCGTTATAGCATTCATCCTGGTGGTAGGAAGATGTATAATGATCTGAAAGCTCATTATTGGTGGAAGCAAATGAAGACAGATATCACTGATTTTGTAGCTCGATGTCTTAATTGCCAACAGGTGAAAGCTGAAAGGAAGAAACCGCCTGGATTGTTACAGAGTTTGTCCGTGCCTGAATGGAAATGGGATCATATTTCCATGGACTTTGTGACGAGATTACCTCGATCTTCTAGAGGTTGCGATGCTGTCTGGGTGATTATCGATAGATTGACGAAATCAGCGTGTTTCATTCCTTATCGCATGACGTATAGACATGACCAGATGGCAGAGATTTATGTCCGTGAAGTTGTCAGATCGCATGGAGTGCCGAAATCTATTGTATCAGATCGTGATCCTCGATTTACATCACACTTTTGGCACAGCTTACAGAGTGCTTTGGGTACCCAGTTACACTTGAGCACAGCCTATCATCCTCAGACTGACGGGCAGTCTGAACGTACCATTCAGACATTGGAGGAAATGTTGAGAGCTGTAGTGCTTGATTTTGGCACCAGTTGGCAAGAATCACTATCACTTTGTGAATTCTCGTACAACAACAGCTATCAATCGAGTATTGGAATGGCTCCGTTTGAATCTTTATATGGAAGAAAGTGTCGATCTCCTCTGTACTGGGATGATATTTCTGAGGTACCTGATACTGGACCTGATATGATTCGAGATATGACTGAACAAGTTAAGCTTATTCAGAAAAGAATGAAGACAGCTCAAGACAGACAAGCGAAGTATGCCAATGTTCGACGTCGACCTTTGTCTTTTGAAAAGGGGGATATGGTGTTTCTGAAAATTTCTCCATTCAGAGGCACTGTCAGATTTGGCAAGCGAGGGAAGTTGTCTCCACGATACATTGGTCCCTATGAAATTCTTGAGAAAATAGGCAATCTCGCCTATCGATTAGCTCTTCCTCCATCCTTATCTGGAATACATGATGTCTTTCATGTATCGATGCTTCGCAAATATCTTGCTGATGAATCTCATGTGCTTCAATCTGATGAGACTGAACTCGACGAGACTTTGAGTTATTTCGAAAAGCCAATTCAGATTCTTGATCGAAAAGAGAAGCAACTTCGAACGAAGACTATTCCACTTGTGAAAGTTCAGTGGAGTCGTCATGGTATTGAAGAAGCAACTTGGGAGACTGAATCAGATATGATGCAACGATTTCCAGAGATATTTCAATGATGTGAGTCTCTTTTAGTTTTCTGTTATCTGTTATATGATCTGTTGATACTACTTGAGATTTCGAGGACGAAATCGTGTCTTAGTGAGGGAGAATTGTAACGCCCGTATTATTTAATTTTGATCCGAGAATATTTAATTTGGGAACATTTGGAGTTTTGATTTAAATTCTAATATTCTTAAATTATTTAGGATTGAAATTGAATGAAATGATAAATTGAGGACTGAATTGCAATTATTAATAATTGAGAGGCCAAAGTGCAAAATCCTTATTTTGGGCTGGACACTTGTTATGGAAAATTGATATTCACGTGTGAAACAACACATATTCCTATCAGATATTCAGAGGAAGGAATCGAGAGAAAGGAACAAAGAACTCCAAGCTTCTTCCTCATTTTCAAATTGAGATATCTTGAGCCTCGGGTATCCGTTTTCAATTCCGAAAGATGTTCTGGAATCCTTGCAACGAGACCTTCGAATTGATGTAAGTTTTCTCTTAGTTCATCTTGATTTGGGAATTTGAAATGGACAGAGATCAGACTTTTGATATGAAATGATGTGTTGAACTTATATGTTGTGTTTTGTTGAAGAATGAATTGTTGGATTGGTTCTTATGATTTCTCAGCCACTATTCGATCTATATGTTGCTGATATGTTGAGGATTATGCTGGTTTGAATCTTTAACAGCTGATATGAATGTTAGAAGTGTTATAGTTGCGTTCGGGATTGCCGTGTTTATACCGATATGCCGTCGAACTTTTGATTTGAGGTGTTTTACTATCTTATGTTTGGGCTGCTATTGAGATGAGCTTAAGCTGATGTTCTTTGGCAATTATGTTGTGGTTTCAGCTTATAAACAGGACGCATCGACTTGATAATCTTGACTTTGAAACCGATAAAAGAAAGCACAAGGTTGGTAGCGTTTTGCCTTGACGTTTGAGTTGAAAATTGAGCAGATTTTGGATTAGGCTTATGGTTGATACTTGTACAGATTTTGACAAGCTAGAAGACACCATAAACCTCACATTTGAAAGGTAAAAGTGGACTACTACTTGAATGGGATTATAACTCGAGATGGTTTGTATCGAGTTCCCTAAATCACATACTTATTTGCTTATGTGCTTTTATTTGTTTTCCTATGGATGTTTGAATAAGTCTTGATGTTAATGAATGTGGTTTGATTGATATATATTGCATTCATCTTGTAAGACTTATTCCTTGATTTTGAAATGAACGGAAACATTCGATTAGACGATTTGAGGGATTGTATATGTATGGCCTGGGTGGTTGTTTTAGCCTAGCGTCTGATTTACATATATAATGGCTTCAAAGGCTAGAGAAGTGAGATAAGTAGCCTCACCTCGATCGGGAGAGTCGGTGGATTAGTTATGATATCTACTTCTCGGGATCCCAACCGATGAAATGAGAGATTTGTTAGAGAACCTTGTTTTAAAAACATGCATTGTCTTTATTTATATCATGAAGCTTGATATATGTTTTATATGCATGTTTAGTTGCTTTTACTGGGAAATCTATTTCTCACCGGAGTTATCCGACTATTGTTGTGTTGTATGTGTCATGGCAATAGGCGGGAGTGAACCGGGCAAAAGCGAACCTGAAGAACAAGGGATGAGAAGAATAGCGTGATGATCCGAGTGTAGATGGTTTGAGTGAGCTGTCAATGATAGGGTTGAGTTTCATAAACATGATCATGTTGTAGCTACTTGTTCCAAGACTTGTTGGTGATCTAATTGTTGTCTTGTTGATGTATATAGGATTGGAAATGATGTTGTAATCCTTTAGACAACATGATGTAGCTTAATCTTTATTGAATAACAATGCTTCTTGCATGTTTTGAGAGCCTTGATTATTATGATTGTAAGGCCTTGTTATGATCTAGTTCCATCTATTGTATGGCATGTTAGAATGCATGTTAGTTGTTAACATTGTTTAGATCATGTTCTAGCTAAAACTAGATGAAAATAGATGGAAGAACTCGGTTATGACAGCAACCATGTCTGATCTTTTTCTTCTGGAAATGTGCTCGCTCGATCGGGCAATTCCTACCGATCCAGCGAGGCTATTATTTTCTGAACAGAAACATGAGAAATTGTGCTCGCTCGATCGGTAGGAAATGACCGATCGAGCGAGGCCAATTTTGCTCTCACCCGAGAGTTGGGCCTTTGTGCTCGCTCGATCGGTAGCTTTTTACCGATCGAGCGAGGTGCTCAGATTTTTAAAAAAAAAAAAAAATTTATTTTGTTTAGACATTGATTCTTGTCTATTAGTTATGATGATTTGATTATCGAGATATTAGAACTCGGGTCGTCGCACAAAACATACCGCGAGTTATTATCCATTTATTGGATTAGATTGTCTCTATGTACCAAACAACTCCCACATATCACCTGAAGACATATCTCAAATCTCTAGCTCAACGCGACAGCAAGTCTCAAAAAATTCCCAAATTATTAGGTGTTTGACCTGAGTCAATATTTCAAGAGCTTAATATGCAATTGGGCACCTCGAAGAATTTGTAACCTGGTCGAAGAGGCTTTCTAATTGATCCTCCATTACTTTAGTATTTTCCAATAACCAAATCTACAGCTTATCTAGAAAACTACCTGAACATCCTATTCATCATTCTATTCCCATAGTTGGTGCAATAGCCTTACCGGTTGACATACACAAAATCTGAGAATTCAAATGTAAAGTACCCAAAAGTCTCTAGTGACAACTTTATTTCTTAACTCGCAACTGTTCACCCAATCAGCTTTACCAAAATCATCTGTTTACTCTAACAATCCTATTTAGAATTGAATCAACCTATTTATTTAATTTACTAGCTAGTAGTCTGCTCGCTAGAACTAGTTATAACTAGTAGTCGACATTCCTCGGATCACAACAATAACTTAGGATTTTATCTAGTACTAATACTAACTTCCAATAGTCTAAACATTTACTAAGCAGTTACGAGTCGATTCTCTACACCAGAATAGAAATGATAATTTGAAACTATGATCCACCCAAATAATTCAACATGATGGATCAGGAAAGGAAAACAGTCATACAAGTAATGCTGCTTAATATGAAATGAAATAATGCAAGCATTACAAACAAACGAGCTGAATATATAAAAAAAATCTAGATAAGTGAAAACAACTCACTCATAATTCAAATCTAGGGGTGAATGAATAATAATGTCGGCTACGTGAATAATAAATATGAGCAAACAAGATACAAACCTCGTGATCATTCATAATGGTAATGAAATCATGCTCAAACAATCCAAGAACAATTAAGAGCAATCGGTGTGACTTCAGTCGAGATAAGTCCACACACGTCAATAATCAGGGAAAACAGCAGTCTCAAAGTAAAATCAGATGTCAGTCACACTACGTAAGTAGATTACCAAAAAAAAAAAAAAAGGTGAATCTTACTCACATCAACATGCGACTCTAGAACCGAAGAAAAATTTCAAGAAGTAATAAACATGAACAAGAGTTTATTAAGAAGTTCAACTAATGCCAAGGTGGCAGAATTCAAAGCTGATTGATGTCATATGAATCCATAAATGCTCAAAGGAAGTGCAAAGAAATTTTGAATACTCAAAAGTATATGTTGCGACGGATTTGACCACAAAAGAAGGAAAAAGGAAATAACGATCGGAATAGTAGTTCACGTAATTGAAAAACTCATAATAACCGACTCACTAATCCTCGAAATCATATTTGCCCAAATAACAAAAGAAGGACTCAAACTATCCATAATAATATAAAACAAAGTTCGTATCTCAAGTCTTCGCACGAGGTCGATTCATAAACTTAACTGACAAAACATGCACCTATTAATTCCTAAGCAAATTATTCACTTAGTTTTATCTGACTAAATTCCACCCATAAGGGAATAAATTATCACAAGGACAGATCAAATAATACCTCCTAATATGCTAGTTTAATATTTTCATCAAGCTCCTACAATCTTGTCAAAATTACTAACACTACCTAATAATTCAATTAACAACCACGTACTGCCCAAAACTAGAAGGAATATTGGTACACGAACTCCGTTTAACATGGGACGCATGCTACAAAAATAAACAGTCAAATAATACACTTTAAATTATTAAAAAAAAATTCTAAACAAGATTAAACACTAAACTATACACTTAAATAAATTAAACAACTATTTTTTAAAATATTAAAAAGTATGACATCAAAACATTTAAAGTATTAATTCAAGTATGACTAACATATAAAATTCTTTAAAAACTTACAGACTTTGAGGCGAGACTTCTCAAATTTCTTGCAACCGGCAGTAGGCACAACCCAAACCAGAACCATGCTCTGATACCAACTGTAACGACCCTAACTCTACTTTAAATTAAACTAAATAAAATGCGGATTTTTCAAAATTTCGGCATGACCTATTTATTTAAATCACAAACCACCTGTCCCAGTCAGCAAATTTTAAAGACAATCAAAGAATACTACATAAACTAGACCGACGAAGGAACGAGAACCGGAGAAGAACTTCGACATTTCGAACAACAAAAGATTAAATAATTACATATTTACATGCCCACAAATAATTCTATTAATTCTTACAATATCATTTATCCAATCAACAAAATAAAAGGCTTTAAAGTATTAAAATAAACTTTTGCGGAAGATTGGCATGGTCAGAGGGATGTGCCGTGCCCGCATCACAGTCCACTCGAAAGTCCTGCCCCGCAATCTCGATAATAACTTTCACCTGCACCAAGTAGATGTAGTGAGCCAGGGGCCCAACAAAAATATGGGAGAAATAACGAGGGTTTAAAAGTGCATGCTGAATACTCAAAATACTGTACTTAATATACTTTGAAACTTACTCCGAAAAGTTCAATGATATATGAGAATGAGGTGTAATGCATGCAATGAACTCACACAAATAAACTTGGGAACTTTCTTAAAATTTACTTAATCTCATACAAGACTGAAACTGAATATAAACTAAGTCGAGTCAAATTAGAATTGATCTGTAACTGAAATTGAAACTGTAACTGTGCACTTAGATCCTTGAATTGCGACCCTGTGGTTTCGATCATGATCATGGCTGCAGTGCACTATGCCGCAAGGAAGTCAGGATAACACCCAACTCGATCTTGCCCTGTATTTGGTAAGGTAGGTCAAGATTTCTCTTAACCCCACACATACACGTCATTTCTATATTTGGTAAGGTAGGTCAAGATTTCTCTTAACCCCACACATACACGTCATTTCTATATTTGATAAGGTAGGTCAAGATTTCTCTTAACCCCACACATACACGTCATTTCTATATTTGGTAAGGTAGGTCAGAACGTCTCCCAACCCCACACATACACGTCATTTCTATAGTCACAATCATTTTACTTCTTTCAAAAATATTTTCTTTCATTCTTACTTGACTCGACTCAAAAATAGCATGCAATCATGGAAATGACTTTCTTTGAAAATATTTACTCGATTACCCGGTTCACAAATAAATGACGAAAGATGGTTGATAAGGATGGTGATTTAGGTGGCAAAACAAGGATGGGCATCTAAACCATAATTCTGCGTTTAGTACAATTCGAGCGATTCACCCGTAAAACTTATAACTCACTCAATTCTTATTCAAAAAGTGTTCCGCTTGAAACCACGACTCCCACACACTTAGAACTAAATTAATAAGTCATCATCGGAGTACTATTCCTATTAAATCATTTTATGAAAAATCCATTTCCGGACAGCAACCTCATTAAACTCCAAAACTCTGCACCTATCCAACAAATAGCCAAAAACTCCACCCTTAACCGAATTCGTTTCCGCTTGAACCGACATATTCCTAACATCCTAGGCTAAATCTTGTCCCGAGCCCTTAGCCAAATTCTGATTTATACCCTTTTTCACACACTTGTTTCCGGGCAGTCCCAATCCTTACAAAATTCTGCCCTCTTACCTTAATCTATTCTCCCTTCTAAAGTTAATCCATTGGACGCCATTTATCCCAACTTATAAACCAAGGCTAAGACCACCTCTTAGACTCACTCGCACCCTTAGAACCAGCCCTTCCTCAAGCCTAGAACAGTCGGCCTCATCCCATAAGACTGACTCCTTTACAAGCCAAATCAAATTTCCCAACTCAAAAATAGTCCCTGCCCTTGAGCCAATTCTTAGTTCGAAACAGCCCCTATCCTTGAGCCAAAACCCAGCTCGTGAGAGTCCTGCCCCAAGCCAATTCCCAGAAAAACCCAGCTCCTACAACATACGATCAACAACCCCTCACCTCAAGATTTGCTAGCCAACTCTCACACCCTAGGTGCTACTGTGTGAGCTACTTTCTCACCCATGGTAGCCCCTATATCACCATCCGATTGACAAACAAAACTCAATTCAACACAAACTCACGCACACGGCAGAATATTTCACGAACAGGGGAGGGGCGCAATGCACAAAAGCTCGAAACTCAACAAAACAGCCCCATTCATCACAAAAAATATATACACACCGACCATGAGTACGACACATCAAAAGGATCCTGGAAACAATGCTAAGCTAAACACACAAAGAACTTGGACTTCGAACGACCCGTTAAGAAATCAGAAATAAATCGAGTTGCTATTCTTAAATCCAAAAATAATGAAAGGCAAGCAGGGAACAAGCACACAATCGTATTAATCTACTTGGTGGCCAAAGAAACCTATAAATCTTGCCTTAGACAGAAAAATCAGAAATGGGGGAGAGAGCTCGGTTGAGCTGGAGACGACTCCATTTACTTCGAAACAAGGGCACGAACTTTCTGAAAAAGAGTGAAATGCGATTACCCAATCTACACACGACCCAAAACTCTGAAATGGTGAGAAAAGAACTAATATTTTGCCTTACACTACTGAAATCGGAAAAAAAAAAAGAAAGGAGCTCGGCCGGGTGGAAATCCAGGTGGGAACGGATGATGGAACTCGAGCAGCTCACCTGGAGGGTGTTTTCATCGGGAAAATGGCCTGCTATGGTGGTCACAGTTTCAAGGAGAAGAGGAAGAGAGGGTCGATCGTGAGAATGAAATGGAGAGAAATGAAAGAAATCGATTCCAACGGGTAAAGCTTGGAGAAGAGGAAATGCAAATGGGGCCATCAATTGATCCTGTAAAAAAATCCTTTAATGGGCCGTGACTTGGGCTGTGTACTAGGCTAGGGGAAAAAAAATGGAAAAAAAAAATGGAAATCGGGTCAAGCCAGCATGTATTTTAATGTGTGCAAGAAATATGATGCATAATATATAACAAATAATATTTCAAATGGTGTGTGTAAAAGTGTTAGGCCCAAAATTCCGGCAATACTCAAAGTTGAAAATCTAAGAATTTAAACACTTTAAATATTCTGATGTCACGGCAACAAGTAAAATATTTAAAGAACAAATAGAACGATTAAAATAATTTTGAACAAACTAGACAAACGTTTAAAAGAAATTTAAATAAATATACAAGCAAAAAGAAAGCCTTTAAAATGATTTGAACAATTAAAAAGCATTTAAATAAATAATCTAGACATTTAAAACAATTAACCGCTAAACATATGCTATTTAAAAATAACATAAATAAGTTGGGCACTCAAAAATATTTAAAAATAAATAAACTAAGCATTTAAAATCATTTAAAAGAATAAATTAAACAATTACAATCATTTAAATATACAAGTTTAAACTTTTAAAATATTAAAATAATTTAAATTGCATAATAAAATCATTGAATAAATAATAAAATATTTTATTAGCACATAACTCACATAAAGAATTTAAATCAATTAAACATAAAAATAATAATCCTAATATTTATTAAATTAATGCATGCGATTTAATAGATTGGATTTTAGGCGTCACAATTCCTTCCCCCTTAAATGAAATTTCGTCCTCGAAATTCAGAACTTACTAACTAGGTTCGAATACCTTAGACCAGATCAACACTAAGTTTTCCAACTTAGCATCTACTTGAGTTAGTCCAAGTCAGCTTTCGCTGCGCACTCTGATGCTTACTGATATCTATATCATCAAGAACCAGACTAACTCTTACTGCAAAATAAATTTGCAAACTTCTATTTATCCCCAACTGTTTGTAGCCTAAGAGAAATTTCTAATCACTGTTCCTATGTGACTGTAAGAGTTTTAATTAGCCACCTAAACTCCTAAAATATTTGATGTCTGACTTAGCTCGATAACTTTAAATCCTGGATCACAACTACATTCAATAAATATCCGCAAAACCAATAAATAATTTATGTCGACCTTACTTCTAACTTAAAAGATTCCTAACAACGAAACTATGCTTAATTTCTATTTACCGATTAAGCTTAACACATATGATCTAGGACTCGAACTCTTAAGAAATTCACCATTTCAGAAAATTCTAAGTAACTAACACCAAACCTTTCTAAATAGGATAACCAAGGGACTCTACGATTATACCTCGATAAACCTCTAGATATATTTCCACCTCTAAACTCTACGACATGCCCAAACAAAAAAAATAAAAAATAAATTACCTATCTCCTCAACAATCACGCACGAATCAACAAAATGAGTTATTTCGCTTATATTCCCAAATCGTTAATATTACAGAACAATGATTTCTTCAAGAACATCTTAATCACCATTTGAAATTCTAAAGGCCTATGACACTTATTAGCATTGTCACGCTTAATGATCATTGACTATGCTCAATCCCTTATTAGATACTATAACTCGCAACGCTTCTAAGGATGGTTAAAATTTCCTTAAGCAACGACTCTAGTTCAGCTAACTTACAAGCGGAAAACTAACTCTCCTCAACTTAGGATTGATCGACCTATTTCTATAAATAAATCTAATCCAATCCTTGAAGCCAAAACATACCGCGAGTTATTATCCATTTATTGGATTAGATTGTCTCTATGTACCAAACAACTCCCACATATCACCTGAAGACATATCTCAAATCCCTAGCTCAACTCGACAGCAAGTCTCCAAAAATTCCCAAATTATTATGTGTTTGACCTGAGTCAATATTTCAAGAGTTTAATATGCAATTGGGCACCTCGAAGAATTTGTAACCTGGTCGAAGAGGCTTTCTAATTGATCCTCCATTACTTAAGTATTTTCCAATAACCAAATCTACAGCTTATCCAGAAAACTACCTGAACATCCTATTCATCATTCTATTCTCATAGTTGGTGCAATAGCCTTACCGGTTGACATACACAAAATCTGAGAATTCAAATGTAAAGTACCCAAAAGTCTCTAGTGACAACTTTATTTCTTAACTCGCAACTGTTCACCCATTCAACTTTACCAAAATCATCTGTTTACTCTAACAATCCTATTTAGAATTGAATCAACCTATTTATTTAATTTACTAGCTAGTAGTCTGCTCGCTAGAACTAGTTATAACTAGTAGTCGACATTCCTCGGATCACAACAATAACTTAGGATTTTATCTAGTACTAATACTAACTTCCAATAGTCTAAACATTTACTAAGCAGTTACGAGTCGATTCTCTACACCAGAATAGAAATGATAATTTGAAACTATGATCCACCCAAATAATTCAACATGATGGATCAGGAAAGGAAAACAGTCATACAAGTAATGCTGCTTAATATGAAATGAAATAATGCAAGCATTACAAACAAACGAGCTGTATATATAAATAAGTGAAAACAACTCACTCATAATTCAAATCTAGGGATGAATGAATAATAATGTCGGCTACGTGAATAATAAATATGAGCCAACAAGATACAAACCTCGTGATCATTCATAATGGTAATGAAATCATGCTCAAACAATCCAAGCACAATTAAGAGCAATCGGTGTGACTTCAGTCGAGAGAAGTCCACA
This sequence comes from Henckelia pumila, assembly GCF_033568475.1. Lineage (NCBI taxonomy): Eukaryota > Viridiplantae > Streptophyta > Magnoliopsida > Lamiales > Gesneriaceae > Henckelia > Henckelia pumila. The sequence goes on along the minus strand of NC_133120.1, from coordinate 93,592,057 downwards.
CACGTCAATAATCAGGGAAAACAGCAGTCTCAAAGTAAAATCAGATGTCAGTCACACTACGCAAGTAGATTACCAAAAAAAAAAGGCAAGGTGAATCTTACTCACATCAACATGCGACTAGAACCGAAGAAAAATTTCAAGAAGTAATAAACATGAACAAGAGTTTATTAAGAAGTTCAACTAATGCCAAGGTGGCAGAATTCAAAGCTGATTGATGTCATATGAATCCATAAATGCTCAAAGGAAGTGCAAAGAAATTTTGAATACTCAAAAGTATATGTTGTGACGGATTTGACCACAAAAGAAGGAAAAAGGAAATAACGATCGGAATAGTAGTTCACGTAATTGAAAGACTCATAATAACCGACTCACTAATCCTCGAAATCATATTTGCCCAAATAACAAAAGAAGGACTCAAACTATCCATAATAATATAAAACAAAGTTCGTATCCCAAGTCTTCGCACGAGGTCGATTCATAAACTTAACTGACAAAACATGCACCTATTAATTCCTAAGCAAATTATTCACTTAGTTTTATCCGACTAAATTCCACCCATAAGGGAATAAATTATCACAAGGACAGATCAAATAATACCTCCTAATATGCAAGTTTAATATTTTCATCAAGCTCCTACAATCTTGTCAAAATTACTAACACTACCTAATAATTCAATTAACAACCACGTACTGCCCAAAACTAGAAGGAATATTGGTACACGAACTCCGTTTAACATGGGCCGCATGCTACAAAAATAAAAAGTCAAATAATACACTTTAAATTATTAAAAGAAATTTCTAAACAAGATTAAACACTAAACTATACACTTAAATAAATTAAACAACTATTTTTTAAAATATTAAAAAGTATGACATCAAAACATTTAAAGTATTAATTCAAGTATGACTAACATATAAAATTCTTTAAAAACTTACAGACTTTGAGGCGAGACTTCTCAAGTTTCTTGCAACCGGCTGTAGGCACAACCCAAACCAGAACCATGCTCTGATACCAACTGTAACGACCCTAACTCTACTTTAAATTAAACTAAATAAAATGCGGATTTTTCAAAATTTCGGCATGACCTATTTATTTAAATCACAAACCACCTGTCCCAGTCAGCAAATTTTAAAGACAATCAAACAACACTACATAAACTAGACCGACGAAGGAACGAGAACCGGAGAAGAACTTCGACATTTCGAACAACAAAAGATTAAATAATTACATATTTACATGCCCACAAATAATTCTATTAATTCTTAATATATCATTTATCCAATCAACAAAATAAAAGGCTTTAAAGTGTTAAAATAAACTTTTGCGGAAGATTGGCATGGTCAGAGGGATGTGCCGTGCCCGCATCACAGTCCACTCGAAAGTCCTGCCCCGCAATCTCGATAATAACTTTCACCTGCACCAAGTAGATGTAGTGAGCCTAGGGGCCCAACAAGAATATGGGAGAAATAACGAGGGTTTAAAAGTACATGCTGAATACTCAAAATACTGTACTTAATATACTTTGAAACTTACTCCGAAAAGTTCAATGATATATGAGAATGAGGTGTAATGCATGCAATGAACTCACACAAATAAACTTGGGAACTTTCTTAAACTTTACGTAATCTCATACAAGACTGAAACTGAATATAAACTAAGTCGAGTCAAATTAGAATTGATCTGTAACTGAAATTGAAACTGTAACTGTGAATTTAGATCCTTGAATTGTGACCCTGTGGTTTCGATCATGATCATGGCTGCAGTGCACTATGCCGCAAGGAAGTCAGGACAACACCCAACTCGATCTTGCCCTGTATTTGGTAAGGTAGGTCAAGATTTCTCTTAACCCCACACATACACGTCATTTCTATATTTGGTAAGGTAGGTCAAGATTTCTCTTAACCCCGCACATACACGTCATTTCTATATTTGGTAAGGTAGGTCAAGATTTCTCTTAACCCCACACATACACGTCATTTCTATATTTGGTAAGGTAGGTCAGAACGTCTCCCAACCCCACACATATACGTCATTTCTATAGTCACAATCATTTCACTTCTTTCAAAAATATTTTCTTTCATTCTTACTTGACTCGACTCAAAAATAGCATGCAATCATGCAAATGACTTTCTTTAAAAATATTTACTCGATTACCCGGTTCACAAATAAATGACGAAAGATGGTTGATAAGGATGGTGATTTAGGCGGCAAAACAAGGATGGGCATCTAAACCATAATTCTGCGTTTAGTACAATTCGAGCGATTCACCCGTAAAACTTATAACTCACTCAATTCTTATTCAAAAAGTATTCCGCTTGAAACCACGACTCCCACACACTTAGAACTAAATTAAGAAGTCATCCTCGGAGTACTATTCCTATTAAATCATTTTATGAAAAATCCATTTCCGGACAGCAACCTCATTAAACTCCAAAACTCTGCACCTATCCAACAAATAGCCCAAAACTCCACCTAAACTTAACCGAATTCGTTTCCGCTTGAACCGACATATTCCTAACATCCTAGGCTAAATCTTGTCCCGAGCCCTTAGCCGAATTCTGATTTATACCCTTTTTCACACACTTGTTTCCGGGCAGTCCCAATCCTTACAAAATTCTGCCCTCTTACCTTAATCTATTCTCCCTTCTAAAGTTAATCCATTGGACGCCATTTATCCCAACTTATAAACCCAGGCTAAGACCACCTCTTAGACTCACTCGCACCCTTAGAACCAGCCCTTCCTCAAGCCTAGAACAGTCGGCCTCATCCCATAAGACTGACTCCTTTACAAGCCAAATCAAATTTCCCAACTCAAAAATAGTCCCTGCCCTTGAGCCAATTCTTAGTTCTAAACAGCCCCTATCCTTGAGCCAAAACCCAGCTCGTGAGAGTCCTGCCCCAAGCCAATTCCCAGAAAAACCCAGCTCCTAAAACATACGATCAACAACCCCTCACCTCAAGATTTGCTAGCCAACTCTCACACCCTAGGTGCTACCGTGTGAGCTACTTTCTCACCCATGGTAGCCCCTATATCACCATCCGATTGACAAACAAAACTCAATTCAACACAAACTCACGCACACGGCAGAATATTTCACGAACAGGGGAGGGGGGCGCAATGCACAAAAGCTCGAAACTCAACAAAACAGCCCCATTCATCACAAAAAATATATACACACCGACCATGAGTACGACACATCAAAAGGATCCTGGAAACAATGCTAAGCTAAACACACAAAGAACTTGGACTTCGAACGACCCGTTAAGAAATCAGAAATAAATCGAGTTGCTATTCTTAAATCCAAAAATAATGAAAGGCAAGCAAGGAACAAGCACACAATCGTATTAATCTACTTGGTGGCCAAAGAAACCCATAAATCTTGCCTTAGACAGAAACATCAGAAATGGGGGAGAGAGCTCGGTTGAGCTGGAGCCGACTCCATTTACTTCGAAACAAGGGCACGAACTTTCTGAAAAAGAGTGAAATGTGATTACCCAATCTACACACGACCCAAAACTATGAAATGTTGAGAAAAGAACTAATATTTTGCCTTACGCTACTGAAATCGGAAAAAAAAAAAAAAGAAAGGAGCTCGGCCGGGTGGAAATCCAGGTGGGAACGGATGATGGAACTCGAGCAGCTCACCTGGAGGGTGTTTTCATCGGGAAAATGGCCTGCTGTGGTGGTCACAGTTTCAAGGAGAAGAGGAAGAGAGGGTCGATCGTGAGAATGAAATGGAGAGAAATGAAAGAAATCGATTCCATCGGGTAAAGCTTGGAGATGAGGAAATGCAAATTGGGCCATCAATTGATCCTGTAAAAAAAATCCTTTAATGGGCCGTGACTTGGGCTGTGTGTATTTTAATGTGTGAAAGAAATATGATGCATAATATATAACAAATAATATTTTAAATGGTGTGTGTAAAAGTGTTAGGCCCAAAATTCCGGCAAATACTCAAAGTTGAACATCTAAGAATTTAAACATTTTAAATATTCTGATGTCACGGCAACAAATAAAATATTTAAATAACAAATAGAGCGATTAAAATAATTTTGAACAAACTAGACAAATGTTTAAAAGAAATTTAAATAAATATACAAGCAAAAATAAAGCCTTTAAAATGATTTGAACATTTAAAAAGCATTTAAATAAATAATCTAGACATTTAAAACAATTAACCGCTAAAATTATGCTATTTAAAAATAACATAAATAAGTTGGGCACTCGAAAATATTTAAAAATAAATAAACTAAGCATTTAAAATCATTTAAAAGAATAAATTAAACAATTACAATCATTTAAATATACAAGCTTAAACTTTTAAAATATTAAAATAATTTAAATTGCATAATAAAATCATTGAATAAATAATAAAATATTTTATTAGCACATAGCTCACATAAAGAATTTAAATCAATTAAACATAAAAATAATAATTCTAATATTCATTAAATTAATGCATGTGATTTAATAGATTGGATTTTAGGCATCACATGTACGATTTGTTTGGTACTTAGGGACCATCAAATCCAACAGTGGATTTTAAGGTTATATTTTCTTATCAAAGATTAGATTAGATTTATTTAGAGTAATGGGTCAATCAATCCTAAGTTGAGGAGAGTCATTTGTTCCACTTGAAGATTACTGAACTGGAGTCTTCGCTCAAGAGAATTTTAAGAATCCTTAGAAGCGTTGCGAGTTATAGTAACTGATAAGGGATTAAGCATAGTCCAAGAAATTAAGCAAATCATTGCTAATAGGTGGCGTAGACCTTTAGAATTTCAAATTTAGATGTTAAATTGTTCTTGAATGTATCATTGTTCCGTAGTACTATTGATTTGGGTATATAGGGAAATTAACTCTTTTTGACGGTCCTTATACGAATGTTAAGGTAGAATTGTATAGTTCCCTTAGCTATTCTATTTAGGAAAGTTTAGTGTTTTAGTTGCTAAGTTTTTGGGGAACTTGTGGATCTCAAGAGCTCAAGTTCAAGGTTATATGAGTTAATTTTTACTGGTGAATAGACATTAAGCATAGTTTCGTTTTTAGGAATCCTATAAGTTATGAGAAAGATCGACATAAATTATTTATTGGTTTTACAGATATTTATTGATTGATGTTGCGATCCAGGATTTAAGGTTATCGAACTAAGACATGTATCAGATATTTTAGGAGTTTAAGTGGCGAATTAAAACTCTTACAGTCACATGGGAACATTGATTAGAAGTTCCTCTTAGGCTACAAACATTTCGGGATAAATAGGAATTTGCAAACTTATTTTGCAGTGGGAGTTAGTTAGCTCCTTAATGGTAGGTGTTGATAAGCATCAGAGTGCGCATCGAAAGTTGATTTGGGCCAACTCATGTGAGTGCAAAGTTGGAATTTAGTGTTAATCTGGTCTAAGATATTCGAACCTAGTTAGTAAGTCTTGAATTTTGAGGAAGAAATTCCATTTAAGGGGGGAAGGAATTCTGACGCCTAAAATTCAATCTACTAAATCGCATGCATTAAATTTAATAAATATTAGGATTTTTATTTTTAAGTTTATGTGATTTAAATTCCTTATTTGAATTGAATGCTAATAGAATATTTTATTATTTATTCAAATGATTTTTATTGTACTAACTATTTAATTAGTGTTTTTAATTGTTTAAGGTTATTTGTCAAAATGATTTTTATTATGAAATTTAATTGTTTTAATATTTTAAAGGGGTAAGCTTGCGTATTTAAATGATTTTAATTGTTAGTTTATTCATTTAAAATTTATTTTAACCGTTTAGCTTATTTATTTATATTACTTTTAAACGTTCGTCTAGTTTGTTTAAATTATTTTAGTCACTCTGTTTATTATTTAAAAATCTTAATTATCGTTACGACATCAAATTATTTAAAGTGTTGATTTTAATTTCTAAGTTAGAGTTTAAATTCCTTGAGATGTTTATTTGTTTAATTATTAAGTTAATTATTCTTGAGATTCTAGATTTCGGTGGGTTCCGGTTCGGGCAAGCGACGAAGGTGGATTTCGGCGGTAAACTTCCAAGACTTTAATTTTTAGAATTTTAGATAAGAGAAAAATGGAGGTTTGGACCGAGAGTTTGACTTTTTGAATTTTCCGGATGTTAAAGACCATTTTTATCCTTTTCTTGAGATTATTTATTTACATTTCAATATTTGAAATTTTATTACACCCGGATTGATAAAAATTTAATTTAAACACCTTGACTTGAGATTTTAAATTTAAGAGTTTTAAAGGTGCAAAGAAGTTGAGGTAAAGCTAAAGCTAGTGTAGCACTTTTATAAGTATACTAGCACTTTTAATTCAAACCCCTACACATATACACACACTTAACATTTAAAATAAAACACAAGGCAAAATATTTTTAAAACCCTAGCCACCCAATCCCCACACCTCACGCCTCATTCTCCTCTCCCATTTCTCCCCTTGTACTAACTATTTAATTAGTGTTTTTAATTGTTTAAGGTTATTTGTCAAAATGATTTTTATTATGCAATTTAATTGTTTTAATATTTTAAAGGGGTAAGCTTGCGTATTTAAATGATTTTAATTGTTAGTTTATTCATTTAAAATTTATTTTAACCGTTTAGCTTATTTATTTAAATTACTTTTAAACGTTCGTCTAGTTTGTTTAAATTATTTTAGTCGCTCTGTTTATTATTTAAAAATCTTAATTATCGTTACGACATCAAATTATTTAAAGTGTTGATTTTAATTTCTAAGTTAGAGTTTAAATTCCTTGAGATGTTTATTTGTTTAATTATTAAGTTAATTATTCTTGAGATTCTAGATTTCGGTGGGTTCCGGTTCCGGCAAGCGACGAAGGTGGATTTCGACGGTAAACTTCCAAGACTTTAATTTTTAGAATTTTAGATAAGAGAAAAATGGAGGTTTGGACCGAGAGTTTGACTTTTTGAATTTTCCGGATGTTAAAGACCGTTTTTATCCTTTTCTTGAGATTATTTATTTACATTTCAATATTTGAAATTTTATTACACCCGGATTGATAAAAATTTAATTTAAAAACCTTGACTTGAGATTTTAAATTTAAGAGTTTTAAAGGTGCAAAGAAGTTGAGGTAAAGCTAAAGCTAGTGTAGCACTTTTATAAGTATACTAGCACTTTTAATTCAAACCCCTACACATATACACACACACTTAACATTTAAAATAAAACACAAGGCAAAATATTTTTAAAACCCTAGCCACCCAATCCCCACACCTCACGCCTCATTCTCCTCTCCCATTTCTGAAGCATGGTGAGTGGGCTGTTTTTGAAGCATGTGAGGTACATTTTATTGCTTGGCATTTGGTTGCATTGGTTGTTCATAAATTCAAGACTTTTTGGTGCATAAACATTGATGTTTTTGAATTGTGGTGTGATGTGTGTTTGAGGGCTGCCAATGTGTTTGTGATAAGTCCTAAGAGACGGTTTTTGGTGTGTTTGGTGGTTTGGATGGGTGATAGAGGCAAGGATATATGATTGGAGGTGTTTTCACAAGGTAGTTGTGTGTTTGCTTTGAACAGGGCAGTTGGGTTTCGAGGAAGGGCAGGTTCTGGGCGAGACCTGGGCAGGTCATGGGTTGGTCCTAAGTTTAGTTCATGATGTTGTGGTCGCGTCGTTATAAAATGGGCTCGTTTCGGATAAGTATTCAATAAGTTATGAATTTTTGAAGTCGAAGTGTCGGTGAAAAATTTTTGGGCAAAAAGGGAGCTGTCTGGAATGGTTTTGTTGGCAAGTTGCATAGGCTGTCAAATGAAGTTGAAACCTGGTCATATGGTTAGTTTGGAGTGTTTGGAAAGTGTCACTTCGAGCGGGGTCGCATTTGGTTAATGGCTGATAGAGTTAAGAGACTTTTGGTGCGATTGCTCGGGTTGTTGCCTCGAATGTGCGAAGTGGAGTTAAGGAAAAAGGTTAGCACTTAGGGGCAGCCCCTCACTTACCCATTACCCACATTTTTGTGTTGATCATTCATTCATGAAAAGGCATACACGTGTTTGCTAAAAAAAGGCTTGGCCTTGGGTCGAGCAAGAAGTTATAAAGAAAGGCATTCTTTTTAATTGCATGCTAAATATTTTGAGTCGAAGTCAAAGAAAGAAAGGAAAATATTTTTACTAAGCAAGGTGATTTGATTGTGACGAGACAGGGAATTGTGGGGTGGGGGATGCCTCATTCCCTTGCCAAATAGACGGGTAGAATGAGAACGGGAGACATCCCGGGATCCCTACCAAACTAGACGGGTAGAGTGAGATCGGGAGAAATCTCGGGATCCCTACCAAATAAAAGAAAAATGAAAGAAAAAGGGGTAAGTCGCGTCGGGAGAAATCTTGACGTCTTGCCGGCATAGTGCACTGCAGCCATTGATCGATCAAAACAAAGTGTCACAATTCAAGGAGCTAAGTTTAGAGTTTAAAGTTGAAATTTCATATTCAAAGCTACTTTGACTAATATTATTTTATTTAGTTTATAGCAAAAAGCATGATGAATTGTTAAGTAAGGAAAGGTTAAAAGATTCATTGCGTGAGTTCATTATTGGAGATTGTTTTATTTTTCATGCATCATGTACATGTTTAGCTAAACTTTCAAAAGTATAGTATGTACCGTATTTTGAGTATGACCGACTGTATTTTTAACCCTTGTTATTATTACTGCTTATGTTTGTTGAGTTGTTAGACTCACTACGCTTGCTTGTTTGCCAGATGAGGATATGATCGTAGGGACCGAGGGGCAGGACCTTTGAGATGAGGCACTCCGATGGTGCAAGGCCCTACGACCGTTGCTATTTTCATGTTTCCGCACTAAGTTATGATTGTAATAAAGCATTATAAACATGTGTACTTTTGAAGATAGCCAGGATGTGTTTTCCCTGTGCTTGAAGTTTTACTTTTATGATTTGAAGTTTGTGATCGCTATTTTCTTTACAACCGTGTGGGGTTGTATTACTTTGCATTTATGGCGTTCTTGTTTTTACTTGTTGCTTGTGACAGGGTGGCTTGTCTATTTACAAACAAGTCATGACAAATTTTTTTTTTTAATTCGTACTTTCTTTTATTATTTAATTAAGTATAGAGGTTAGGGTCGTCTCAAAAAATACTCAAAAAAGAAAATTCATAGAGAAACACGTTGGTCACAAAATTGAAAAAGGTGTTCCAGAAGAAACACATGATGATGAAGATGTTCAGTCAGAACCACAAACTGACGAGAATCATGAAATCTCTATCAATTATATTAATACCGAAAAAATATGGAACCGAAAAGATATAGAAGAAATTGATGATATATTTTCTTATAATGTGGCATGTGACATCATAAATGAGTATAAAGATTATGAACCAAAATATTTTGGTGAATGTAAAACTCGAAAAGATTGGGCAAAGTGGAAAAGTGTCATCTAGGTTGAATTGAATTCGCTAAATAAACATAATGTTTTTGGACCTATAGTCCTCACACCTGAAGGTGTAAAACCTGTTGGATACAAATGAGTTTTTGTTAGAAAGCAAAATGAGAAAAATAAAATATTAAGATATAAAGCTAGACTTGTTGCACAAGGTTTTTCTCAAAGGCTTGTTATTGATTATGAATAAACGTATTCTCCTGTTATGGATGCAATTAAGTTTCGATATTTGATTAGTTTGGCAGTGTCTGAAAATTTGAAAATGTGTCTTATGGATATTACAGCATACTTATATGGATCACTTGATTATGATATATACATGAAAATCCCTGAAGATTCCTAAAGCACAAAGTTCAAAACTAAGAGAATTTTATTCTATGAAATTGCAAAGATCATTATATGGGTTGAAGCAATACGACCGAATGTGGTATAATCGGCTAAGTGAACACTTGATGAAAAAGGGATATGTAAATAATCCAATATGCCCTTGTGTTTTCATAAAGAAAACAATATCTGGATGTGTAATTATTGCTGTATATATTGATGTTTTAAACATCATTTGAACAAGTAAGGAAATTTAAGAAGTTATGTTGTACTTGAAGGAATAATTTGAAATAAAGGACCTTGAAAAAACCAAGTATTATCTGGGTTTACAAATTGAACAAAAAGAATGTGGAATTTTTGTTCACTAGTCAAATTATACAGAAAAGGTCCTTAAATGTTTTAATATGGATAAGCAAATCCTTTAAGTACTCCAATGGTTGTTAGATCATTAAATGTAGAAAAGGATCCATTACCTTCATGTGAAGATGGTGAAGTTATTCTTGGTCCAAAAGTACCATATCTAAGTGTCATCGGTTCCCTTATGTATCTTGAAAATTGTACTAGACATGATATATCTTTTGATGTAAATTTATTGTCAAGATTCAGCTCATATCCAACAAAGAGGCACTGGAACGAAATTAAACATATATTCCGTTATCTGCGAGGAACGACAGATTTGAGAATTTTGTATTCAAAAGATATCAATCAAACTATCATTGGTTATGCTGATGCTGGATATTTATCTGATCCACATAAGACACGTTCCAAAGTTGGATATGTATTTACTCGTGGAGGCACTACAATTTCTTGTTGTTCACAGAAACAAACACTCGTAACATCTTCATCAAATCACGCCGAGATTATTGCATTACATGAATTAAGCCGTGAATGTGTGTGGCTAAAGTCAATGACCCAACATATCCAAATTTCTTGTGGATTATCAGTAGACAAGAAGCCGGTGACATTATATGAAGATAATGCTGCATGTGTTTCTCAAATGAAAGAATGGTATATCGAAAGTGACAGAACTAAACATATCACCCTAAAGTTCTTTGCATTCACCCAAGAGCTTGAGAAGAACAAAGATATTGATATCTGTTACATTCAATCAAGTGAGAACTCATCAGATCTCTTCACAAAGGAACTTCCTACAGCAATATTCAGAAAGAATATATAGAACATTGGGATGCGCAATCTACGCAATATGTGAAGAATCATTCGTGTTGACATGAGGGGGAGTTTACGTAACTGCACTCTTTTTTTCTTAATAAGGTTTTTATCCCAATGCGTTTTTCCTAGTAAGGTTTTTAACGAGGCAACATAAAACGCGTAATAAAGACAGTCATCATATCACAATCATCATCACAAGAGGGAGTGTTGAAAATATATTATATTATATTAGAGTTGAATGTTGAATATTGAGTTGTAAAATGTTGAAAATTATTGTGTGATGATGTAGATGATGATATATTGATTTTTGGACTAATATCCAAATGAGATCTATAAATAGGTTTTCATTTGTGATGAAAAATATAATTGAATTGAGAGAAAATTTTGTGGAGTGTAGAGTTTGATAAATTTTGAGTTTGGAGTTTTTAAGTTTTTACCACAAATTTTTAATTTTTCACAACAATAACATCAAATATAAACATCAATACTTATAATGAAACTTGGCGGCTCTGATACCACCTCTGTAGCATCCAACTTCGGATATACTAAATAATCTAAAATTAGATACTATATTTTCAATTTATTTCTTTAATTAAGATTTTCTGGGATAAAACTTATATATATATATATATAGTTTTTATCACCTGCACCCTAGGGCGCAGGAAATTTTGTGAGCGACCACAAAAACCCTGTACCGAGTTTTAGTGTTTTTGTTTGTACCACTAAAACCCACTACCTGGTTTTAGTATTCGCACACAAATTTCTTGCACCCTATCAAAATTATATATATATATATATATATATATATATATATATCTATATATAATTTTTAAAGATAAAAAGAAATTGTAAAAAATATAAATTTTATTAACTATTTACAATGCATTAATATTATAGCATAAGCAAATAATATAACAAGAATGATATGGTCATATTATTTATAGACACGAGTTTGACAATATAGTTATATACATAATATTAGAATATACCTAACTCATGTGTATTTTCCTCTGGTTCAGATTCTTGAGTTCCTGTGTCTGGAAATTACAATAGATGGAATAAAACAGAGGGTTAAGCCTTTAAGGACATAATGAGCAGTGAAGTATTTAAATAACTGAAATAACTAAAATTAATATGAATGAATATTGCAAATAATGATTATGTCATGAATGTCATGGAAGGTCAATTGGATATCAACCAAAGACATTGTGATTGAGAACTCTCTCAATAAATTACTTGGGCTAAAGAGGTGGCTCCCAGAATACAATTAGTGTAGCACTTTTTCCAACGTTTAAAATCATTTTCTGAGCCAGAGTGAACCATTTTTAGGTCGAAATAATCGATAAATTTTGTTTATATGAACCATGTACCCGGGTTTTTTGACCCGTTATTCGTTGGACTCACTTTTCGGGCCAAAGTCTCGTTGTCCAGTGGACTCAATTTTCAGACCAAAGTCCGTTGTCCATTGCTCCATTCAATATTTGTATACAGTTCATCTCTCAAAGATTCAAGGAAATATGGCAGTAAAATCGAATGAACTTTAACTTGGAGTACAATGCATTCAATATGCTACAAGATATGATGTGATGTATAATGAATTGAACATTAATAAAATTCTATTCCATTTCTAGGCCAAGTGCCGAAAACATTAAAAGAAGAATGCGTACTAATTTCCTCACCTTGTAACTTACTTTTCAGGCTTGGTTGATAGTCCAAATCCCTAACATACATACAAATTTATTTATTTTTTATATGTTGGACTTATAACTATAATTTTTATATTTTTAAGTCATTTATGTATAGAAGTTGATCCGATAAACTTTGTTTGTTCAATTAAAAAAAATCAGACATTAAAATATATTTCCAAGAATTACCAAAGTTGGTCAAAAAGTCAGAAATAACCCTAGGCTGGTGTGAAAATCATTAAATTTCAATAATGAGGAACGTATTGTGCCGGCGCATGACCCGCGCTCTAGTGTCCCCGCACGGCCGGCTTTTTCCAGAAGATGTATTTTCAAAAATCTACAACTTTGGTATTGAACACTTTTTCAGATTCTCAACCTATCAATACCAGATTTCAGATTACCATTGTGACAATTAGCCCACTTTAGACATCGAAAATGGATACTTCCAGCCATCTTTCCGACTAAACGCCGACATGTACCTATCTTTTTTTACTAGATGAACATATTTTATGTTTTGATCAACTTTAGAAAAGATCATATAGCACAAGAAAAGAAGGATAGAACATCTCACCTTGCCTAGAAATTCTTCTTGGGTTAGATAGTAGATTTTAGTCTGGATTTTGAATTTTTGATTGACTTTGATCAAGTATTTTCGTACACCTCTTTGACTCGACGTTTCTGCATATGAAAGGAGGGTTTGGGAAAATTTTGGTAATTTTAGGAATTGGTTTCCTATTTTTCCTTCTTTTTTTCCTCTTTCGATTTCGTGTGGATTTTACAAGTGACTTATAGTTGGATTGGCCAATGTTATGGTGCCAAATGGTCCAGTAATTTATTGTAATTTTTGTGGTAATTTTTTTTAAATATTTGGATAATTACAAATCTTTTATTATTATTATTTTAATTACTTGATAATTATCCATAATATTATTTTATTATTTATATATATATTTGGATGTTTGATTTGGCAATGAGGTTTTTATAATTATAATTACAATAGTTGATGTATTTTAAGTGTATCCTAATGTATTTTTAAATAAGATGAATAATAATCGAGAGTAGAGCGTTATAGTGTTAGAGAAAGTGTGTACCTTAATAATGAGGTGACTTGATCTATTTATAGATATTCGGAGAATTTCACGTGCTTGATCCTCTTATGGGCCTTTGCAGAATTCAGGGTTTACTTAAATTAAATATAAATAATATTTAAATAAGGTTGGGCCGCAAACATATTTGGAGTGGACCTTTGTGATTGGGCTCAGGCTCAGTTGAATTTTTAGGTGTAACCCATCATAGGCCCCCACTCTCGAGCGTGTCGTGTGTACCGAGAGGATCGAAAGTAGGAAATTTTGTTGTCAACGACGAATAATGTTTGTCACTGCGAAAGTTACGAGGATCAACCTCTGATATGGAGATACTGTGATAGAGTAACTGTAGTAGGACTGTGGTGCAATTGAATTGCAGATAGTAGAATTAAAAACCTAAGAGAATAATGATTGTAGTGTAATTGGATAGGAATCAAAGTTATTACAAAATAATAATTGTAGAAACCCAGTAGAACTCTGACGGAAATAAGTATTATAAATTCAACCGGGTAGTGTGTGCCTCACAACTTGTTAACTAAATAATTATTTCTGAATTTTTTGGTTTATTGTAGTATTCGCTAGATCGCGCTTCAAAAAATAAATAGAAGAGGGACATATTTACATGGCAGGTAATAATTAATTGTATACCATGTGCCCTTAAATTTGGTTAACTTTTTTGTTTATCTCTCCTATTTGTACTACTCTTAACATTTTTTTCCCTCCATTCCTATGTCTTCTTATTCCTCTATGCAATGAAATTTTTGTTTGTGCGCACGTATCTACATGTAATTTTACTTTCTTCAATCTCGATTCATTGTCCATCATCATCCCCTCCATTGCTCATGGCGAAGGGAGGCGAGGTTCAGGTAAGGGATGGGTGAGGGTGGTAGGCGAGGGGCGGCGATGGTCTAGAGAGGGGGCAGCTATAAGGGATCGACTTCCAGCCATGGAACATCCACTATCGATGGATGCATCCTGATCTGGCTTGATCAATGCAGCTGCGCGAGGAGCGTAGTGAGTCGGGTGCGAGGATGGTGACCGAGGAAGGTGCTAGGCGGCATCATTCAGGGTGTACCGGAGTCCGAAAAACTCGAGCTCGTTGTCATGGTTGTGTTTCAAGGTGGGAATGGAGCCAGATTCTGCACTCGGGAGGTGTTGCTGCATGACGGAGGCGGCGACTGGCAACACATGGACCGAAGGTGGAGAAACACAGCGGCTGCAACTCTAGGAGGGAGATCTTGATGACTACGCGCACTTTGAGGATGAGGACAGTGGATATGCAGTGGTGAATGCCAGTCGGCCAGTGACGGTTCGTCGGAGGATACGGTTGCTTGCGGTGGTAGCAGCGTTTGGATGTGTTGCGATCGGCCGATGACGGCTTGCCGGAGAAGGTGACCGGCGGTAGTGGGACGGAGACAGACGATGGTGGCGATGATGAACCCGAATTATGAAGGAGATAGATGCATATACATACACATAACTCTATACATGTTATGACATATACCAATAATTATTTTATTTTACTAAATTATTTAATGTTATTACTTGTTATTATTTTTAAGTTGACTGTTGTGCAATAAAAAATTTTTGAAAAATTTATTTCCCTTTGAGATTGATATTGCGTAAGAAAATACACTTTAGTAAAATTTATTTTAAAAATCATTGCAGGACATCCCTCACGAGTTAAGGTACTTTCGGTGTTAGTTGCTAACCGACATACTTATCCCTCATCATCAGCGGAGTCTAGCGATGATAGCGAAATTGACGAGAGATTATCTACTTTCAATAATTTGAAAACGGCGGGTTCATGTGACATGAGGAGATCACCTCGTTTAGAATTTGTTAGTGATTCGAATTCTTGTGAGAATAGTGGTTCCCAAAAGTCTTCGGAGAGAGTGAGCGCGCGTGTTTTGGACGACTCGGAGATTTTAATTTTATGCCCAAAACTTGAATTACCATCTAAACAAATTCTTAAAATTCTAAAAAATACAGATACATGCCATGAACCTCCCCCTGGTTATTTTACTGTATATTTGGAGTCTTTTAATTTTGTCTTCTCGCTTCCTCCTCATGACCTTCTTGTAGAAATTGTAGATAGTCTAGGGGTGAGTTTAAGTCAATTAACTCAAAGTGTGATTCTCCTATTTACCTGTTTCCTTTGTAGACAAGGGAAATTAAAGTATCTCTGACCATATATTTATTTTATGCACTTTTCGCCGTGTGCCATTCCATGTCGGGGTCTTACATCTGTTTTCAACATTGGGAGGATTGTAGGTTTTTATCTCGTTATCCACCTCTGAAGAACGGTTGGAGAAAAAAAGTTTTTTTTTATGTTTGGGATTATGGTTGGGGAGTTCCCATAGTATGGATTCCGGCCATAGGAAAATTATTTTTAGCAAAACTCACCATGAATTGCAACTTGAATGTCGCTCCTTAGGTATTTTAAAAAATATGATTGATCCAAAAAGTTTGCTTCCTGTGGGTATTTTTTTTTCATGCTATTGTGATTAATCTTCCCTTGAATATACCTTGGTCGGTGTTTTTTTGGGATTTATACAAATTATTTATGTATTGTTCTTATTTTTTCTTTGTAGGCGAAAAAATAAACTTGGCAGAGATTCGGGCGTGCATAGAGAAAAACGAGAAAGCTGTATCAAAAATAAAGAAAAAAGATTCAACAATGGATTGGGCTATCTCCAGTTCTAAAGAACTTCCACGGAGGAAGAAGTCTCCCGGGCCATCTGATCTTACTCGTCGCTTCTATCCTCAGCCTAAATGATATGACGTGTATGATAGAAAGATCAGAGGCAAAAGAAAGGATGTTGTGGCTGGATCTGATGTCGACACACGTGTTAGGCATGCCGATTATATAAAATATCCAAAGAGAAAACATGATTACAGACGAGTAGTCTATCTTGTTGCTCTTGAGGGCCGACACTTGTTCGTACAAGGAGTGAATAATAAATATAATTTTGGATCCTTTTAGATTTGAAGGATCCTGAGTTTGGTTGGATAACTGGAGCTAACCTCATTGGATATCAGGATAAGTTTCATCTACTATCTCAGCCTACCGAAGTGTTAACTCGTTCTCTTGCTTCTTATGCCTTCCAGGTATATTATTACTTGATCTCTATTTATTATGATTTTTACGTAGTCAATAATTTTCTTCACCTATGGGTATTTACAGATTTTATCGCTTGCTCATACTTTTTAATTTTGAGAAGAGAGGTCTCAAAATTCCGGGAAAAAACTAGATGACGAGGTGACGTCATTAAGGGGTGAGTGCGAAAGACTTGGCGAAGAAATCTCTAAGTCACAAGATAATTTTCACCAGTCGCAAAAGGAGCTTGAAGAACAATCCAAAAAGTATGATGCCTTGTATAAGGAGATGGAGCAACTTAAGGGGAAGTACTCCCATGAATCTGAGACTGGTGAGAATTTTCTTAATTCGTCAGTAGGAAAGAATATCTTGCGGAGTACCGGAGAAAAGGCAATTGAAGGCTACCAAGAGTCCCCAGCTTTTAGAGATGACGTGATTCAGCGTGCGATTGTTATTCATAATTAAGTTCGCAAAGAACTACGCAAAACTAAACTAGTTTTGGAGAAAATTATTATGATGATTCACCCTAATGTTCCTGAGCCTAGTACTGTAGCTAAGTGGAGACTATTATTTAGTTCCATTGAACAGTTTAGTTTTTATTATTTCTTGCTACTTTTGGGCAAGTTTTTTTGTTTTTTGCTTGCATAAGCAATTGGCTGTGGTACGAAGGAAGAAAAATTATTTACCTTTTTTTTATATAGTCAATTTTGTCTATTATCATATCTCTTTGCGTTTTGGAGTCGCTATTGTATACTTGTTTGGTGAATAAAATACTATCGCTTTAATATTGGAGTACTTGGGAGGGGATCAATCTCCCAAGATTTTGTCTCATGGGAAAGTCCTAAACCCACTTCATACATGGTGAGGTATTCCAGGACTTATAATGTTATTTCGTCTTGACCTCATATAGTGTCATAAGTTCAAACTTTCCTTGGGGCTGACCAAACCTCTTATTTTTGGGAGTTTTTTTTATGACTGCTAGGATCTATGGCATTAGTGTCGTGATTAAGCGTTAGTATAGGGGAGGAGATATCATATGATTTTGACAAATAATCTGCTTGTATAACAAAATTTTCTTGTATACCAAAATAATCATATTAGTTGAAAACTGTACCACAAAATTGTAATAGAAAAACATAAAGAAAATATGTTAACAACAAAAAAGTAAATATATCCGATTATTGGCGAGAGTTGTGGTTTATGCATAAAACTTCTTCAGGTTGGCCACGTTCCAAGGTCTGGGAAGTATTCTTCCATCTGAATGTTGGAGGCGATATGTTCTCATCTTCACAATCTCAATTACTTTATACAGGCCTTCTCATTTTGGGTCCAGTTTACCCACAAACTTCAAGATGTCAGATTTTCTCAAGACAAGGTCTCCGACTTGAAAAAACCTTGGTTTGACTCTATCATTGTATGCTTTAGTCATGCAAGCCCAATATCTTTTGGCTTGTGTTGAAGCTTCATCTCTAAGTTCATCCACCAAGTCCAATGAAACTCGAAGGGCTTGGTCATTCCCAGATGGATTGTATTGTTTCACTCGCCATGATTGCTCTCCAATTTTTGCTGCCACAGCTTTCGCTCTGTAGGCATGGTTAAAAGGAGATTCTCGAGTTGAAGAGCGTGGAGTGGTTCTGTAGGATTGTCTGATTGGTGACTTAGGTTTGCCCATTTTTTTGAGGATTTCCAACAGAAGTGAAGAACTGCTTGATGGAAAGTCCTTTGCACCAGCCTTTTATCTTCGCTCCAGAGAATTGAATTCCATTTTCCGAAACCAGGGTTTGTGGGATGCCAAATCTGCATATTATATTTTTCCATAAAAAATTGATCACTTCTCTCTCAGATATTTTGGCCAATGGCTCAGCTTCAACCCATTTGGTGAAATAGTCCACATCGACTATAAGAAATTTTCTTTGTCCGGTAGCAGGAGGAAAATGACCTACCAAATCCATTCCCCATTGAGAAAAAGGTAAAGGACTTTCTAGGGGTTATAAGGTCGTGGCTGGCTGGTGATGGAAGTTAGCATGATCTTGACATGCATGTCAATGCTTTGCTAGCTCTATAGCGTCTTGCTTCATGGTCGGCCAGAAATACCCTTGGTGTAATGCTTTTCCCGCGAGAGCTCTTCTGGCTAAGTGATTTCCATATATTCCGTCATGAATTTCACGGAGCACGTAGTTTCCTTTGGCTGGAGTTAGACACTTTAAGTAAGGTGAAGAAAAACCTCTTTTATATAATTCTCCATCAATGATCGTGAACTGAGCATCTCTCATTCTAAGTTTTTGAGCTTCGACTAGGTTTGCAAGTAGGTTACCTCGCAACAAATAGTCGATTATTTCATCTTTTCAGCTAGGTTCTTTGGTGTTAGCACAGAAGATTGTAACATAATTTCCAATAGTTGATTCCTTATCATATGTTAGGAATGCTATTTTCCTATTATCAATGTTGGCCAAGGAACTTGCTAACTTGGCAAGGCGGTCCGCTGACTCATTTTCCAATCTAGGTATCTGCTTTACATTGTAGTTGTCTAAACGCAAGAGAAACTCATTCACTTGAGTGAGGTATCCAAGCATTTTATCTTCCTTTGTTTCATAATTTCCATTAACCTGACCGACAATAATTTGATATCACTATGTATTTTCAGTCTTTTTGCTCCTATCGATAAGGCCAATTTAATTCCCATGATGAAAGCTTCATATTATTCCTCATTATTTGTTGCAGGGAATAGAAATTTGATGGCATATTGAAATTTATCTCCCTGTGGGCTCTCCACCGCTACACTTGAACCACTTCCCATAGTGGTTGATGACTCATCGACATAAACCATCCATGTCGAGGTGAAGCTTTCTTCTTGATTTACTGTCATCTCTACGAGAAAATCAGCCAGAATCTGTGCTTTAATCGCCGGACGTGGGCGATATTCAATTCCATATTGACTCATTTCTGTAGCCCACTTAACCATTCTTCCTGATGCTTCATGGCTTGAGATAATTTGTTTAAGTGGATGTTTGGTGAGTAAAATTACTTGGTGAGATTGAAAGTACATACACAATTTTCTTCCTGCAGTAACCAAAGCCAGTGCCAGTTTTTGATCTTCGTATATATTAATTCTACTCAATGTAAAGTTCGATTGATATAGTAAACTGGTTTGTGCTCACGTCCTACTTCAGAGACCAATACTGCACTTACCGCCTCTGCGGATATTGCCAGATAAATCAAGAGGGTGTCACCTTCTTTCGGTTTGATCAATAACGACGGAGAAGTCAGATGTCTTTTCAAATCATCAAATGCTTGTTGGCACTCTTCTGTCCATCGGAAACTTATTCCGCTCCTCAACATTTTGAAGAATGGTAAACTTTTGTCAGCAGATCTGGAGATAAATCGGTTTAGGGCAGTCAAACGTGCTGTTAATTCTAGGATTCCCTTCACACTTTTTTGGGGATGCATGTTTAAAATTGCTTTGATTATTTCAGGATTGGCCTCAATTCCTTGTTCTGACACCATGTAACCAAGGAATTTGCTTCCTCGTACACCAAAGTGCATTTATCCGGATTAAGTTTCATCCAGTATTTTCTGAGTATACTGAAGCATTCCTCAAGATCTCCCAAGTGATTAGATGCTTGGGTACTTTTGACGAGCATGTCATCTATATAAACTTCCATATTACGTCCGAACAAGTGTTCGAACATGGTATTTAGTAGACGTTGATAGGTAACTCCAGCATTTTTCAACCCAAACAGCATAACGTCATAACAATAAATTCTCCGATCGATGATGAAACTTCTTTTTCCTGGTCTTTTGGCACTAGACCGATCTGATTGTATCCTTGATATGCGTCAAGAAAGGTGAGCAGCTCGCATCTTGCTGTTGAATCGACTAATAAATCCATTCATGGAAGTGGAAATGGATCCTTGGGGCATGCCTTATTGAGATCAGTGAAATCTCTACACAAACTCCACTTTCCTCCGGGTTTGGGTACTAAGACAACATTCGCGAGCCAATCTTGGTATGAAACTGGCCTGATGTATTTTTCCACTAATAGTTTTTCCACTTCAGCGGCTAAATGTTGATTTTTCTCAGGGCCAAATGCTCTTTTATTTTGCTTTGCCAATCTTATTCTTGGATCAACATGGAGGTAATGAAGAGCATGTTCATGAGGTATTCCAGGAAAAGGCTCATCGCCCCAGGAAAAGACGTCCAAGTTGTGAACGAGGAAAATTTTCAGCTTCTCTTCCAATTCAAGAGGCAACTCTGTCCCTATTTTCAGGGTCTTCTTGGGATCATTAGGAATGATTTCTATGTGTTTTAGATTTTTTATTGCTGTTATTATTTCTTTGCTTTCAGCTCCTTCATCCACCAAATGTATCTCGTTTTCACGCAAATGTTTTTCAAGTTTTGGTGCTCTTTCCTCACTAGAAACTTGACTTTTTCGATTTCCTGATGAACTCCGTAGAGTCACTGCATGACATTCTCTGGCTAGGCGATTGTCTACAATGGCTTCTCCTACTCCTCCCATAGTCGAAAACTTTATCTTCATATGATAGGTCGATCCGATGGCTTGGAAACTATTGAGACTCGATTGTCCCAAGATCACATTGTATGCAGATGAAGACTTTACTACGAGGAATTTCACGAACTTAGTAGAGAGTTTGGGGTAAGAACCCAAGGAAAGGGGAAGTGTTACTTCTCCTAAAGCTTCAACTACTTCTCCAAAAAACTCGATTAGTGGAGTGTTGACCGACGTTAACTGTGCATTGCTAATACCTAGCTTGACAAATGCATCATGAAAAATTATATCGGCTGAACTTTCGAAGTCCACTAGAATTTTCTTTACCCAAAAATTGGAGATTGTGGCAGAGATGACTAAGGCGTCATTATGGGTATCCCGATTGTTTTCCAGATCGTTGTCGCTGAATGATAATCTACCTTGGATAGTTTCAATTTCATACATTGGCAGTGGGGTTAGATAAATTGTTATCCCCCTTTGCTGCTCGTAGGAGGGTTTTTCTTGCATTGTTCGAGTCACCACAAGATGGCCCCCCAGTGATTACGGTGATTACTCCTCTGGTAGGCAAATTTTCATCTGCTCATTCATGTTTTTTCCTAATCTCATCATGGTGCTTCTGATGGTCACGTTTTGGTTTTTCATCCCGATGCTTATCATCTCGTTTTCCATCGCGGAACTTGTCCACAAAATTCTCCAAATGTCCGCGCTTTATGAGTTTTTCAATTTTCACTCTCAAACTAAAGCAATCTTCTGTAGTATGACCTTTGTTTTGTGAAAAAAAACAATATTTATCCAAACTCTTGCACTTTGGGTTGTTTTTCATGGGACGAGGAGAACGTAGTAATCCTTGCTTTTTAGCTACGACCAGTATATCGGTCAGACGAGCATTCATAGGTTTATTCTGGAGGCGAGGGCTTTGTGCTGTTCGCTCCTCATCTCGCTTTCTTTCATCCGGTTTTTCATTTTCTCTCTTCCTTTTATTCAAATAACGTGGTTCCATAGATTCTTCAACCCGTATGTGTTTCTCAGCTCTTTCAAGCAATTCCTCTAGGTTTTTGGGCGGCTTACCCGCTATTGAATCATTGAAATTTCGATGTCGCAAGTTCTGTTGCATTATTCCAAAAAGAAAATCCTGGTTCACGTGTGGAATTTTGTGAACCGCCGAGTAAACCATTTAACAAAGCCTCTTAGACTTTATTCTTCTTTCTGAACAATAGTGAATAAGTATGCTGCTGTTTTTGGATATTTCTTGTTGATTGAGAATTGCTGCAAGAAACAATCAGTGAGTTTCTCTAGGTTGTCAATGGATCCGGACGGTAGTTTATTGAACCATGTGAGTGCCCGCCCAGATAACGTTGTTCGGAATATCTTGCAGTAAGCAACATCTGTAATTTCGTACAAATTTGCTTTCGCATAGAATTTGTCGATATGATCTTGAGGATCACTAGTTCCATCGAACTCAGGTAGGCTTGGGATTTTGACTCCCTTAGGTAATGTTTCAGATAAAATGGCGCTAGTGAATGGGCTCCGACGTGCATGCAGAATTGCTGACGAATTTTCACCATTTCCATATGTGTGAGATACATCTCCACGGGTTGGATTAGTGGTTTTGTTTTCGAAAGAGATGTCGTGAATGGTTTGAGAACTTGTTTCACCCTCCTTATAAGTAGTATTTTTATTGGTCCCCTCAGAATCTTTGCCATTCACACTTTAGACTTAGTTTTCTTTGGGTCTTCTTTATCAGGTTCATGAGATGATGAGCCTTCATTTTGAGCCATTTTCTTGGTGCTTTTGTGCTTACGGGGTTCCAAGAACTGAGCAACTTCTTCTATTGATGCGCGTGCAACATTGTTTTCCATTAATGCAGTCAAGGCTTCTTGGGTGAGAGTAATATTCGGCGGTACGGGTCCATTGCCATTATTTCCTTGAGACAATTTTGAAGTAATGTGCATTCTCAATGATGTATAGAACAGTTTCTCACAGACGGCGCCAGCTACTGTAGCAAAAAAAAAATACTTGTACTCGACAAGTTGCTTACGCAAAATCTGGAGTATCCAAAGATCTTTGTATGTTCTCAATCGACATATTCAATGGGTTGTTCTTACGTCACAAAACAAAGTTAGAGGAGCCGGGAGAGTTTTCGGCGAAGGAACTCCGACGCTCAAGTCATTGATTACTTAAGGAATAATAATTGAGAGTAGATCGTTATAGTGCTAGAGAAAGTGTGTACCTTAATAATGAGGTGACTTGAGCTATTTATAGATATTCGGAGAGTTTTACGGGCTTGAGCCTCTTATAGGCCTTTGCAGAATTCAGAGTCTGCTTAAATTAAATATAAATAATACTTAAATAAGGTTGGGTCGCAAAAGTATTTGGAGTGAACCTTTGTGAATGGGCTCAGACCTAGTTGAATTTTTAGGTGTAACCCATCAATATTATTTTAAACTTTGACCGTTAATATGAATATTAATTGGATTACGAGGTATATATATATATATATATATATATATATATATATATATATATATATATATACTATGACATTTTACAATATATATTTATTTATTTTCCGGTTAGTAGTAAAAGTATCGACGACCGCTTATTATGTGGAGTAAAACGATGTCATTCACAATTGACCGAGAGTATTTTTTATTTTATATTTAAATAAGTATATATATATATATATATATTATTTTAAAATTGGACCTTTAGTATGAATATTATTTGGATTACGAGGAATATATATAAAAATATTATTTTTACAATTGATATTTATTTATTCTCTGATCGGTAGCAAAATCATCGACGAATACTTATTACATAGAGTAGATTGATGTCATTCACAACCGACATAATTTTTTTTTATTATATAAATATAATATATATTATTATATGTTATTTTAAAATTATACCGTTAATACGAATATTATTTGGATTATGAAGAATATATATGTGGGGATCTCGGATGCTAATCTCATCTTAAGGGACAACTAATGAATAAACATCATTAATTATACAAGTGAAGAAGAAGATCAATTTTTTTATATATTTTTTTCCGGAGGGGGGTCCGCTCGAGCGGTAAAATTTTACCGCTCGGGCGCTCCCTTGATTATTCTCCGGGCAGAACGGGCGCTCCCTTGATTATTCTCCGGGCAGAAACACTGACCAGGGCTGCGCTCGGGTTGCCAAAACTACAGCTCAGGGGCTCCCTAAAAGTGATCCAGACAAAAACATTGGAACAGGGTTGCGCTCGGGCCGCAAAATCTTACTGCTCGTGCGCCCCCTGTTCCAACCCATAACTTTGAACAAAACCATCAAATCTTGGGAAAAACTTACAAATCTTTGCACATGCAATCCAATACATCATTTAATAAATCAAGACATGCTAAATTATTCTGAAAGATGCATGTGCATATATATATCAAGTGACAAGCAAGAACACATGTATTCTTTACATCATCTAGTACACGAAATACATGAAAAAACTGGAATATACAAAGTGTTCAACATGTATTATTATCATAAATAAGTACTTTTAACATCTAACATGCTTGACTATCATCTAAGGAGCAAAATATCTGCTAAACCCGAGTCCACACTTATTTTCTCAATCTTGAGATATCCTTGTCGTCTCTGACCTGCTCCTGCCCCACCTATTGCCATGCACACATACAAAAACACAGCAATAGCCGGATAACTCCGATGAAAATGATATTCTCAGTATAAAAGATATAAACATTCAATCGATATAAACGAGAATGCAATGCATGTTTAAAACAAGGGATATCAAATCGGATACAAAGAATTCTTGGTTCTGGGATCCCGAGGAATAAGATTTCAAACCAACCACCGACTCTCCCTATCGAGGTGGCGTCATACATCTCAATCTCCTGACTTTGGCACAACTGTAGCGAGTCATCTAGCTCTGGGAATTCATCTACTTCCCTTGCCACTCAACTACAGCTTACCTAACATCATCTGCAATATTTTCTAAACGCCCTCCATGCTTTGGTTTCAGGCTCAAGATGAATGCATACAAAAGCTGATGCATCACGCTATAATCAATAAGCAACAAGCCAAAATCAAAACACATAGATCATGCTAGTAAAAAAAATCACATAACACATACAAAGCAAATTAACAAGAGCAATTAAAACATATAAGTATGTGATTTGGGAATTCTAGAATCATATTTATCTCGAATGTTCTGTCCCATCTTATTTGATATCAAATTATAACTTTTCTTGTATCTTTTTAAGGCTCCAAACCTGGACAATTCAACAACAATAAGCTCATATCATAATCTTCTCAAAGTCGTGAAAATCGATCAAATCAAACTAACTTCAAACCTTCTTCACTTCTTGGCCAATTCGATTGGTGGATTCTCGAGCTCGAAACACTTCAATACAAATCTGAAATAAGGCATCATCATGCTATAATTATCAGCTATGAACTCATATGTCACAGCTCAATCAATTATATTCAATTTCTATCAAATTGTTGAAACGATGGTGTAACGGTTTAAAATCGGTAACCGCAACTCACTTCTATCAAATCTAACAACCATATCAGCATCAAATACATCTAATACTAGAAATATATCATCAAAATCTAAGAAGGGTTCTAACATAGCTGAAAAAATCATAAGAAATGCATACAGCCTTCGTTCTTCAATCCGACTTCGAATATACATTCAATATCATCTCAAGATCACATATAAGCAAGAATAATCTGATTTCCACCACATCATAATTTCGAAACCAGCTAGATCAAATAGATAATTACATCAAATCGAATCTCTTCTTGCAAGGATCGCGAAACTACGCTCGATTTTGAAATCAAATGGCCGAATCTTCTTAAATCAAATTTTGAAGGTGAAATTGAACTTGAGGAAGATAAAGTCTCGAGGTTGGCTGAAGTTTTCTGCTGAAAATATGAATGTATACGTGAATATCCATATGAAGAAAAAGTGTACCAATAAAAAAATGTACTATTTGCGCTTTTGCCCATGAAGTCCTGCTTAATTGCAATTCAGCCCCTATGCAATCTTTTAATTAAATTTTAATCCTAAATAATTTAAGAATATTAGAATTTAATTCTAAACTCCAAATATCATCAAATTAAATATTCTCGGATTAAAATTAAATAATCTCGGGTCTTACAATATACAAAAATACTATGACATCAAATTGATATTTTTTTATTCTCTAGTCGGTAGCAAAAGTATCGACGACCGCTTATTATGTGGATTAAACTGATAGTCACTTAAAATCGACCGAGTGTATTTTTAATTTTAGACTTTTAGTACGAATATTATTTGGATTACGATGAATATCTATATAAATACTATGACATCAAATTGATATTTTTTTATTCTCTAGTCGGTAGCAAAAGCATCGACGACCGCTTATTATGTGGATTAAACTGATAGTCACTTAAAATCGACCGAGTGTATTTTTAATTTTAGACTTTTAGTACGAATATTATTTGGATTACGATGAATATCTATATAAATACTATGATTTTTTTTACAATATTATTTATTCTCCGATCGGTAGCAAAAAAAGCGACGACCGCTTATTATGTGGAGTACACCGCTGTCATTCACAATTTACAGAGAGTATTAATTATTATTATTATTATTATTATTATTATTATTATTATTATTATTATTATTATTATTATTATTATTATTATTATTATTATTATTATTATTATTATTATTATTATTATTATTATTATTATTATTATTATTATTATTACATGCATTGATTATGTAACGACCGAAATTATTTAATTTTAATCCGAGTATATTTAATTTGGGAATATTTGGAGTTTTGATTTAAATTCTAATATTCTTAAATTATTTAGGATTGAAATTGAATGAAATGAGAAATTGAGGACTGAATTGCAATTATTGAATTCTTGAGGGGCCAAAGTGCAAAAATTCTGATTTTAAGTGGGTACTTGTTATTTTTATAAGAGAGCACGTGTAATTCTCTTCCATTTCATCAGATAGAATAGAGGCAAGAACCATGAGGCAAAAACAAAGATATCTTAAGATTTTCTCTTCAACTTGTGATTGCCGTATCTTTTGATTCGGGTATCCGATTTTGATTCCGAAAGATGTTCTGCAATCCTTGCAACGAGACCTTTGATTTGATGTAAGTTTTCTCTTAGTTCATTAGGGTTTGGGAATTCAAAATTGACAGACATCAGATTTGTGTATGGAATGGTGTTGATGAGCTTCTATACCTTGTTTTATTGAAGTTGGGATTGAGGAATGATTGTTGTATCATGTTCTTATGATTTCCCAGCTATTATTCGATCTATATGTTGCTGATATGTTGAGAAATTATGCTGGTTTTGAGTCATTTACAGCTGATATAAATGTTAGAATTGTTATAGTTGCATTCGGGATTGCCGAGTTTATACCGATATGCCATCGAACTTATGATTTGAAGCGATTTGCTATTGTATCTTGGAATAAGATGTTGCTGGGTTATAGCTGATGATTACTTGGTTTATATGTTGTGATTTCAGTTCATAAACAGGGCACTTCAACTCAATAATCTCGACTTCGAAACCGATAAAAGAAAGCACAAGGTTGGTAGCATTTTGCCTTGAAGTTTGGGTTGAAACTTGAGCAAATTTTTGAGATAGGTTTGGTGGTTGATGTTGTACATATTTTGACAAGCTAGAAGACACCTTAAACCTCACATTTGAAAGGTAAAAGTGGACTACTATTTGATTGGGATTACAACTCAAGATGGTTTGTATCTAGTTCCCCTAAATCACATACTTGTTTGCTTAATTGCTCTTATGTGCTTTCCTTTGAGTTGTTGAATAAGTCTTGATGTTAATGAATGTGATTTGAATGATATATATTGCATTCATCTTGTAGGACTTGTTCTTTGATTTCGAAATGAACGGAAACGTTCGATTAGACGATTTGAGGGATTGTATATGTATGGCCTGGGTGGTTGATTTAGCCTAGCATCTGATTTACATATATAATGGCTTCAAAGTCTAGAGAAGCAAGATAAGTAGCCCCACCTCGATTGGGAGTGTTGGTGGTTTAGCTATGATATCTTCTTCTCGGGATCCCAACCGATGAAACGATAGAATTCGATTAATGAACCTTGTTTTAAAACATGCATTGCTTTTCTTTATATCATGATCTTGATATATGTTTATATGCATGTTTAGTTGCTTTTACTGGGAAATATATTTCTCACCGGAGTTATCCGGCTATTGTTGTGTTGTATGTGTTATGGCAATAGGCGGGAGTGGATCCGGGCAAAAGAGAACTTGAAGAACAAGGGATAAGAAGATTAGCGTGATGATCCGAGTTTAGATGATTTGTGTGAGCTGTCAATGATAGTGTTGAGTTTCATAAACATGAACATGTTATAGCTACTTGTACCAAGACTTGTTGGTGATTAAGTTGTTGTCTTGTTGATGTATATAGGATTTGAGATGATATGTAAATCCTTGAGACAACATGCTGTTGTAGCTTAATGCCTTTCTTATAACAATGAATCTTGTTGTTATGTTAGCCTATCTTGTGATGCTTTTAAGGCTTTGTTATGATTCAATTGTAACGCCCGAAATTATTTAATTTTAATCCAAAAATAATTAATTTGGGAATATTTGGAGTTTTGATTTAAATTCTAATATTCTTAAATTGATTAGGATTGAAATTGAATGAAATAGGAAGTTGAGGACCAAATTGCAATTTTTGAATAGTTGAGGGGCTAAAGTGTAATTATTATTGAAGTTATCAGAATTTGAAAGTGAATACTCAGCATACACGTGTGATATAACACATATTTCATCAGATTTTCAGAGGCAAGAACCGTGAGGCAAGAACAAAGAACTCCAACCATTTTCTTCATCTTCAAATTGAGATATCTTTTGATTCGGGTATCCGATTTCGATTCCGAAAGATGTTCTGGAATCCTTGTAACAAGACCTTCGATTTGATGTAAGTTTTATGTTCTTTCATTATGGTTTGAGAAGTCGAAACTGGCAGATATCAGATGTGGTTATGAATTGTTGTTGATGAGCTTCTATACCTTGTTTTCTTGAAGTTGGGTTGAGGAATGATTGTTGTATCATGTTCTTATGATCTCCCAGCTATGATTCGATTTATATACCTGCTGATATGTTGAGGATTATGTTGGTTTTGAATCCTATACAACTGATATTGTTATAGTTGCGTTCGGGATTGCCGAGCTTATACCGATATGCCGTCAAACTCTTGATTTGAAATGGTTTGCTAGCTTGTGCTCGAGCTGCTGTTGAGGTGTATAGTAGCTGATATTTCCTTGGTTGTATGCTCTGTTTTTAGTGTATAAACAGGACACATCGAGCTTGAGAACATCGCCTCTGAAACCGATAGAAGAAAGATCAAGGTTTGAAGCTATTCTACAATGGAGTTTGAATGGTTTTAAGTGCAGATTTTGATACAAGTCTTGTGATTGTGTTGGTTCAGATTTTGACAAGTTAGAAGACACCATACACATCACATTTGAAAGGTAAAAGTGGACTACTACTTGAATGGGATTATAACTCGAGATGGTTTATATCGAGTTCCCTAAATCACATACTTATTTGCTTAATTGCTTTTCTATGCTCTTCTATGATTTATTGAATGAGTATTAGATGTTAATGAATGCTCTTGTGATTATATATATTGCATTCATCTTGAAATACTTATTCTTTGATTTTGAAATGAACGGAAACGTTCGAATAGACGATTTGATGGATTATATATGTATGGCCTGGGTGGTTGACGTAGCCTAGCATCTGAAATGCATATGTAGTGGCTTCAAAGTCTAGAGAAGTAAGATAAGTAGCCCCACCTCGATTGGGAGAGTCGGTGGTTAGCTATGATATCTTCTTCTCGGGATCCCAACCGACGAGATAAGAGATGAACCTTGTTTTAAAATATGCATTGTCTTTATTTATATCATGAGCTTGATATATGTTTTATATGCATGTTTAGTTGATTTTACTGGGAAATATATTTTTCACCGGAGTTATCCGGCTATTGTTGTGTTGTATGTGTCATGGCAATAGGCGGGAGTGGAACCGGGCAAAAGCGAACTTGAAGGACAAGGGATGAGAAGAATAGCGTGATGATCCAAGTGTTAGATGGTTTGAGTGAGCTTTCAATGAAAGTGTTGAATGTCATAAACATGATTATGTTATAGCTACTTGTACCAAGATTTGTTGATAATAAGTTGTTGTCTTGTTTATGTATATAGGATTTGGAAAGATGTGTAAATCCTTAAGACAACATGATGTAGCATGATGATTCTTGTATGATATGTAATTCTAGCATGAAACTTTATTCAAGTATATGGTGATCTTGTTCTTATTTAACTATATCTTATTTAGGATATATGTTAGTTGTGGTTATAAGATTGAATTGTTAGTGTTCAATTATGCCATGAAGTACTTGAACATGCTAGGAAGATTACATAGTTTGACAGCAAAAGTTCTGATCTTTTCTTCTGGAAATGTGCTCGCTCGATCGGATGATTCCTACCAATCGAGCGAGGCTATTATTTCTTGGACAGAAACTTGAGCAGTTGTGCTCGCTCGATCGGTAGAAAATGACCGATCGAGCGAGGCCACAATTTTGTTGCACCCGAGAGTTGGGCCTTTGTGCTCGCTCGATTGGTAGCTTTTTACCGATCGAGCGAGGTGCTCTGATTCTAAAAAAAAAAAAAAAATTTATTTTGTTTAGACTTTGATTCTTGTTTATTATTTATGATCATTTGATTAATGAGAGATTAGAACTCGGGTCGTCACATCATTCCTATCAACTTTATCATGTTAAGAATGCATGCTAGCTTATAGTGTGGAATAGGCTTTGTTTAAGTTGATAGTAGATGATAAATGCATGGAAGAACACATTTTGAGTGCAAAAGTTTCTGTTCCTTTTTCTGGAAATGTGCTCGCTCGATCGGTGAAATGTCACGGATCGAGCGAGGCCATTGTTTCAGGGACAGTAGGCTTGGAAATTGTGGCTCGCTCGATCGGTGAAATATCACAGATCGAGCGAGGCCACAAATTGTTTGCACCCGAGAGTTGGGCAAAGAGGCTCGCTCGATCGGCAGCTTTTCACCGATCGAGCGAGGTGCTCACTTCTTTAAATTTTTTTTTTTTTTAATTATTTTGTTTAGACTATGATCCTTGTCTATTTTTTATGATGATTTGATTAATGAGAGATTAGAACTCGGGTCGTCACAAATTATTCCTTAGTCGTAATGAAGATAATAGTAACAATTCAACAGAAGTGACAAATAGTAGTCAGTCATTTATATTTTGCTACCATATATATATACATATATATATATATACATGCGTTGATTATTCCTTAGTCGTAATGAAGATAATAGTAACAATTCAACAGAAGTGACAAATAGTAGTCAGTCATTGATATTTTGCTACCGACCGCAGAATAAATAAATATCAATTGTAAAAAGTCATAGTATATATATATATATATATATATATATATATATATATAGTCATCAATGCAACATAATTTTGTTTAAATATCAAAATTTTTACAACCACCCTAACTCTTGCAATAGTGATGTCTCCATTCAGCAACCCAATAGTACAAGTCAGTGTCAGGGTTTTGGTCAGCGGTTCTCCTAAAATCATAAGAGCATAAAATTTTCCTTGCGTTTATCCTCTATCATTAACATTAAACAGTGAACATTTTCATATTTGAAAATGTCACCGGAATTCACAGTGCCAAGCCTCTCCTTAAATTTTTCCTTTATGCGATCCAGTTTTCTGACATATGACATTCGCCAAGGAGGTATTGGCACTTGTTTGTACATCTCGGCTCCTCAGTCCTTACCCATGTAGACATTTTCTTCTCATATACGAAGTTTTTGTACATCTTTTTCTGTCGTATGTAGTAGTATTCGTTAGAACCTTCGCCTGCCATTGAAGAATGAATGCGAGTCAACAAAAGAAAAAAAAACGAGTGCAAGAGTTTGAGGAGAAAGTAATTTTAATGTAAAAAAATGTGACTGCACTATTTGTAGATAAACATCGAATGTTTCATATGTGCACAAAATTTATTGATATATGTACAAGACGGATGTTTTAATTGGGTTGTGACCGTTCGATGAATTCATCCTTATTGTGACTAGCCATGTGAATGAGACGTTTAATGCTTAATCAATAATAGGCTATATTAACATTTGTATATTGAGTATATTAACTATGTTAGAATAGTTTCACAAACTAAATTAGAATAATAAATTTAATTCGATAATGAAACTATACGAATTCTATAAAAACTCCAAAAAAGGCGATATCAAGGTGAGAAAAAAAAACTACTGATGAAAATACATAATACCAACGATTCGTGCATCTTCAGACAGTGAATGATTTATGGAAGATAGGAGGTTTTTAAATTTTTATAACTAAACTATATATATACTAGTGGCACTTCAGAGTGAGATTACCTACATTTTTAAAAATTGTCCTTTAATAAAAAATTTAAAAAATGGACACGTGTCATAATTAACAACACAAATGACATGTCAAAATCCCTTGATTTGCGTGTTTCATTGGGTTGCGCAAAGCGCTTCTCAAATCACCCACTTTTTCTACATCCCCATAATGACACGCAAATGGATTTACATTATTCCTGAAATGATGAGGTCAATAAATAAAGTAACTGCATATCATTCCTGGCCATAGGTTATGATTGTGATTATTTTTATTAATCAACCAGATTACCTCCTAATTAGGGTTAATATTAGATTCACATTTGGTGAAGAATAATCTATCGTTCTCACCATGGGTACATGATTGGATCCAAATTTATCACGGAGGATGTCTATGCTAATAATGATATACCCTTTCGACCGATGTTCGACCAATTATAATTTGTTATCGACTAATGATCATTGCCTGTCAATTGATCAATATTTGAACTTGAAAGTTTATATTTGATATTTGATGTGGTCGCATGTGAAGACCACGTGATGACCGTGTTTAACACGAGATCAGATGTGAATTATCGTACTTACTATATAACATCAAATGCCGTGAAAGTAGAATAGCGAGAAATTGCAGTGCCTCTTTTTTTTTTTCATTTTTTTTTATTTTTTTATTCTCCCATTTCAAAGAATCATATCCCGATCCATTTGCGTGTCTTTTTGGGGATTCACATTAATTTGTCTTGATTCAATAGACCACAGTTAACGTCCATGACCCTAAACATGGAAAACCCTAAACACTAAATTGAAGCCTAAACTCTAAATTAAAAACCCATGAATTTCAACTCGAACGCGTTTGTACCACCAAAATTGTATCTTATTTAAACAAATTTTATGATTGTTATTGTTCGTATTAATCAACTAGATTACCTCCCAATCATAATGTACGACTAAGATTGGATTCACATTTGGTGGAGAAGAATCTATCGTTCTCACCATGGGATTATGACTGGATTCATCATGGGTGTAACGCCCTATATTTTTTCTACGTAAACCCGCATGCATAATTAGGGAAATATTTAAAAATAAGATGTTTATCTCGAGTTAAATAATGTTATGTGCAATTATGTGATAATGCACATGATTTAAATTTTTTATTTTAGCATTTTATCCCGCTATTATGATATGTTTGGATTTTTGAGAAAATGTTTTATTTGATCACGTAGACAGGACCGTGGATAAACGAGATGTCGATTTTCATCCAAAATATTTTATGAGATTTTTATAGGCCTTAAAATAGTATTAAGGTATTATTTCATGAAAATAATAGTATTAATGTTTATAGATATGTAGTATTCCATTTTTATCCAGGATAAGCCTTTTTATTGAATTTTAAGGACTTTTAAAAATCCTTAAATAAATTATTTCTAGATTTTCATTATTTTATCAGATTAATAATTTTATTTATGAGTTTTAAATGTTAATTCATTGTATATTAATGTATATACTTAGTGTGAGTAATTAAAATTTAATTGTACCTTAATTTTCTACCCTACGCCTAACCCCATTGAGCTGCCTCCATAATCATCTTCTTCACCTTCTTCATCAGGAAACCAACCACCATTATCGTGCCTTAGGGATTTTTAATCAAGTTTGAAGATCCGTTCGTCCGGGAGTATCGTACACGCGTCGTAGGCCTCAGTTTTGTTTAAATCTCGGTGAAAGGCATGTTGAATTCTTTTTTTTAACGCAATATAAGCTACATATTTTGTGTATATCAGATAACATCATATTTATATTCTTGAATTTCGAAAATATGACAGGAAACATCTCTTGTCTTCATATGTTCATGTTTTCCTTCACTTTCATGCTTGATGATCACGTTTTCCTCTGCATGGGTTGTTCCAGGCTGTGACTCAAGGTTAGGGGGCTGTCTTAGGGTCCCTATGGTTGAGCTTGGTAGGAGTTTAGGGCTGGTAATGTTGGAAAACTGGCGTGTTCCCAGACCAATTACGATTGATACCCGGTGCAGCGGAAGTTTAAAAGTTTTTCATGGAACGTTTCCATGGTATGGGTATCAACCGTTCATCGATTGAATTACGTGTGTGTAAAATTTAAATAACAATTAAATAAATTTTACCTCAAATCTCGCAACGAGATTAATGGACACCAACAGAACAATTCTGCTCTTGTTGTCTCTCCCTGGAACCGATGAACG
Source organism: Henckelia pumila (assembly GCF_033568475.1). Taxonomy (NCBI): domain Eukaryota; kingdom Viridiplantae; phylum Streptophyta; class Magnoliopsida; order Lamiales; family Gesneriaceae; genus Henckelia; species Henckelia pumila. The sequence goes on along the minus strand of NC_133120.1, from coordinate 93,557,077 downwards.
CCTTCAATCAGGTCCACGAACAGAGGTTTAATCCCTCTGATAGATTGCACTAGAAAATCTATCAGAAGTTTTCTGCGAAGAGAATACACGAATTTGATTCGTTATTCCTGACTGCAATTCAAAATCACAGACCGGAATTTCTCGGGCAGAGTGAAGGGGGGCGGCCAAAATATGTTTGAGAGAGAGGGTAGGGTTTTCGAAAATTGCTCTCAAAAATGACCTGTTGTGTGTAATTTCTGTACTGAAATAACTTATTTATAATGCAGGCCACTAACACCTTAGGGCCCATTAGTCATAAGCTGGGGCCCGACAAGCAAAGCCCGCTCGTTCAGAAATTAATATAAAATTCATCGTGACTCCGATTGATGAAACGATTTCACCAATGTGCATAGAAACCATTTCTGCACGTTTTAAAGTCAAAATAAATTTTCCTGAATCCGAATTCAGTGGTTTCCAAAAAATGTCCATCCCTATGTCATTTTAGGAAATCCTACTCCCTTACTCTTATTTAAGAAGTCCAACTCCTTAGTTCATTAAATTTAACTCTTTAAATTTAACTATCTCAACGGGGATTAAAACTCCATTACACTGTGTGACCCTCAATGGTTCAGGGATACAGCTAGCCGTGGGCTCACAACTCCTTGTGACTCGGAACAACACTTTCCGACTTGCCCAACGAATCATGGTAAAGCGCCTAGCAACATCGCCCCATGATTCCCTAGGTATCACTGATAGTGCCTACAAGAACCAGTAGATTTTGGTTAGCGTACAGTACGGTCCCTTCATCCATATATCCCGATCGAATCAACAACCATTGGTATATCGAGAGTCGCTCAAGATTCGATAACTATGCAATGCATCTTGAAGATCAAATTAGTGACATCGCATGTGCTACTAAGAAACCATTTCTTAAATCACATCAAGTACTCTGGCCAGAGATTTGTCACACTAATATCTCCTCAGATCGCATAGGATATCCACACTCGCAAGTATGTGGTGAATCCTTGACAACAATGCATTGACTCCTATATGTGTCGTAACTGTACCCAATCTCGACACCTGATGACCCCCTCAGAGTCGGTAAACGAGTCAAAGCACAGTACTAGCATATAGAGTCTCCATGATGTTTCAAGTCGTAAGGACTAATGGTGTACAACCAAAACCGCGGACTTTATCCACTCGATAAGTGATAACCACTTGGAAAGTCCGGATAGGGTAGTTCGATTATTCATCCTATGAATATCCATTTGCATGCTTCGAACATCTCCATGTTCCCTACCAATGAAACGTGGTACTCAGCATCGCAAATGCTAGTCTCAAACTCGAGCGATCCTTATCCTTATTATCGGACGGCTCAATCGACTAGGAACGGTTTTAGAACATACAGTGACTATAAGATGTATTTCATGATAGACATCTCCATGTTCTACCACATCTTACATACACTATAGTATATTCAAGGTCTTTATCAAAACAACAATAGTATATCACAATATAACAATATGAAGTAATATAAAGTCATTGCCATTAAAAGTGTAAATAATATTAAACAAAAGATTGTTTATACAAAGAGTCAACAAAGCCCATAGCCACACAGTTGGCTCACTGGGCACCCACTCTTACAATCTCCCACTTGCCCTATAGCCAACTAGTCATACTACGTAGACCCATTGCTTCGCGATGTTTGTCAAACAATGGTCCTGGCAAAGGCTTAGTAAGTGGATCAGCGATATTGTCTGCAGAGGCCACTCGTTCGACACTGATGTCTCCTCTTTCCACAATCTCCCGGATTATGTGGTATTTCCTCAGTACGTGTTTGGATCTTTGATGAGACCTTGGTTCCTTTGCTTGAGCAACGGCACCCGTGTTGTCGCAGTACACCGGGACTGGACCAACAAATTCAGGAATGACGCCCAACTCTTGGACGAAATTCCTCATCCAAACGGCCTCTTTAGCAGCAGCTGATGCTGCAATGTATTCAGCCTCAGTGGTGGAATCCGCTGTGGTGTCCTGCTTGGAACTCTTCCAAGAGACAGCACCGCCATTGAGCATGAACACAAATCCAGAGGTTGACTTCGAGTCATCCACATCACTTTGGAAGCTAGAGTCGGTATAGCCTTCCAGTTTGAGTTCTCGTCCTCCATAAACCATGAACATATTCTTAGTCCTTCGCAAGTACTTAAGAATGTCCTTCACGGCTTTCCAATGCATCTGACCAGGATTAGACTGATATCTGCTCGTGACACTCAGAGCAAATGCTACATCCGGTCTGGTAGATATCATCCCATACATGATACTACCTATAGCTGACGCATATGGTACATGTGTCATATTCTCTATCTCTGCATCAGTCTTGGGACACATAGACTTGGATAGAGAAACTCCATGACACATGGGTAGATGTCCTCTCTTGGACCCATCCATTGAAAACCGTTTCAATATGGTATCGATGTAGGTTGATTGAGTGAGTCCTATCATTCTCTTAGATCTATCCCTATAGATCTGTATCCCAAGAATGTAGGATGCCTCACCCAAATCCTTCATCGAAAATCTACCTGATAACCATATCTTTGTTGACTGCAACATCCCTACATCATTCCCAATGAGTAGGATGTCATCAACATAAAGTACTAAGAATGTTACCGCATCCTTAACTACTTTCTTGTACACGCAAGGTTCCTCCGGGTTCTTGATGAAACCAAAATCTTTTATTGTTTCATCAAATTTCTGGTTCCAACTTCTTGATGCTTGTTTTAGACCATAAATTGATCTCTGAAGCTTGCATACCTTATGCTCGCTTCCCATGGATGTGAACCCCTCAGGCTGCTTCATATAGATTTCCTCCTTAATGTCTCCATTAAGAAAAGCAGTCTTCACATCCATCTGCCATATCTCATAGTCATACCATGCAGCTATGGCAATTAGGATTCTTATGGACTTGAACATTGCAACTGGTGAAAAGGTTTCGTCATAGTCAACTCCTTGCCTTTGAGTATAACCTTTAGCCACCAATCGCGCCTTGTAGGTCAATACCTTACCATCAGGCCCAAGCTTTCTTTTGTAGATCCATTTACACCCTATCGGAACAATTCCATCGGGAGGATCTACTAAAGACCAAACTTGGTTTGTATGCATCGAATCCAATTCAGACTGCATAGCTTCAAGCCATAAATTCGAATCCGCATCAGAAATTGCTTCCTTGAAGCTTCTTGGATCACATCCAATGTCGGGTTCATCTTGACCCTCTTCAAGAAGAAGACCATATCGAACTGGAGGTCTAGAAGTCCTCTCGGATCTTCTAGGTGCAGGCGTGTTCAGCAATGGTTCCTGAGGTGTGGGATCGTTATTTTGTATTTCGGGTTCTTCTCGAACTTCTTCGAGTTCCATCATCTCGCCTTTCTTATCCAATAAGAACTCCTTCTCCAAGAAGGTGGCATTCCGTGAAACAAACACCTTTGTTTCAGCAGGATAATAGAAATAATATCCGATTGAATTCTTCGGATACCCCACAAAATAACACAAGCTGGATCGACTATCGAACTTATCTCCCACTGTCCGCTTCACGTAAGCAGGACATCCCCAAATCCTCAAGTATGAATACTTAGGAGCTTTGCCATTCCATAACTCGTATGGTGTTTTGTCCACTGCTTTAGTGTGGACGTTATTCAACAACAATACCGCCGTTTCAAGCGCATAGCCCCAAAACGAAGGTGGAAGCTCAGTGAAGCTCATCATGGATCGAACCATGTCCAACAAAGTTCGATTACGACGCTCCGATACACCATTAAGCTGTGGTGTCATAGGAGGAGTCCACTGAGAGAGAATCCCATTCTCTTTTAGATAGTCCAAAAACTCGGTACTCAAGTATTCTCCACCTCGATCCGATCGAAGTGCTTTAATACTTTTACCTAGCTTGTTTTCTACTTCAGCCTTGAATTCTTTGAACTTTTCAAATGCTTCAGACTTATATTTCATTAAATATAAATACCCATACCTAGAATAATCATCAGTAAAGGTAATGAAGTAGGTGTGGCCATGTTGAGTCCCTACTCTAAATGGACCACAAACATCTGTATGGATCAAATCCAACAGATTTTGACTACGCTCAGGCTTCCCCTTAAAAGGAGATTTAGTCATTTTCCCTTTTAGGCAGGATTCACAAGTAGGTAGAGAGTTAATATCAGACATATCAAACATGCCCTCTCCCACTAGCTTGTTCATCCTCCTTGAGGAAATATGACCTAGTCTAGCGTGCCAAAGGTTTGCCGGGTTTTGACTATCGATTTTCCTTTTGTTTGTTGTCGCCGGTTTGTCAATACAATTCACTGGAACGTCTTTTAGTTTTAAATTATATAGATCGTTTTCAAGTTGTCCATTTCCAATTAAACATTCATTCTTGTAAATACTGCAAATCTCATTCACAAAATTACAAGAATAACCATCTCTATCAAGCATAGAAATAGAAATAATGTTTTTAATTAAATCTGGCACAAATAAAACATCTCTCAACAATAATTTAAAACCATTCTGCAAAATCAAACAAACATCTCCAATGGCCGTAGCTTCAACTCTGGAACCATTCCCGAGCCTCAGCTGGGTCTCACCCATTCTAAGCCTGCGACTTCTTGTCATCACCTGCAAATCATTGCAAATGTGAGATCCACATCCGGTATCCAATACCCAAGAAGTTGTATTAATTGACATGTTTATTTCGATATAGAACATACCCTTTGCAGTTCCCAACTGCTCAAGATACTCCTTGCAGTTGCGCTTCCAATGACCCGGCTTCTTGCAGTAATGGCAAACATCCTTGGATTTTCCATCGTTTGAAGCCTTTGTCTTTTGCTTCTTCTCGGGTTCCACTTTCTTGGGTGGGGCAGAACGTTTCTTGCCCTTCATACTTGGCCCCTTCTTAGCAGAAGATGAGGAGCCCACCAAGAAAACTGGCTTATCCTTCTTAAGTGTGGATTCATATGTAACGAGCATATTGACCATCTCTTCAAGGGTGGCCTCTATCTTGTTCATATTAAAATTTATCACGAATCCATCAAATGAAGAAGGAAGAGATAGAAGCAGCAAGTCCACATTGAGTTCATGCTCCAACACCAAATCAAGGGTCGCTAACTTCTGTATGAGCCAAATCACTCGTACCCCATGATCACGGACCGAAGTCCCTTCACGCATGCGGCACGTCATCAACTCCTTAACAGTAGCGAACCTTTCAGCCCTCGACTGAGCCCCAAAAAGTTCCTTGAGTTGCGTGTGAATGTCAGCAGCATTCACCGTGTCCTCAAATCGCCTCTGGAGTTCATCAGACATCGAGGCTTGCATATAGCATTTGGTCTTGATGTCATGGTCACACCATGCATCAAGTTTGGCCAATTCCTCCGGACTTATGTCAGCTGGTGCTTCCTTCGGAGGTGCTTTCTCTAACACGTAGAGCATTTTCTCCGAAGTTAAGACAATCTTCAACTTCCGGAACCATTCCGTATAGTTGGCGCCAGTCAGCTTGTTTTGTTCGAGGATCGAGAATAAAGGATTTCGCGAATTCATTGTATGAAATACTGAAAAGGAAAAACAGACATATATCAATGATTGTTTAACAATTTACTAAGACATAAAATAGGCGAATTTGATTTTATGAATCTCACTCCCACTATTTTAACGATTTCACCACCCTCTAGTGAAAACGGGAAACTTTTTCCTTAGTGAGAACATGGAGTCCAATTGACAAACTTATGGTCCCGAATAATATCAGCCAACCATAATTCTCAAAAGGTAGAGCCCAATTGCTTCCAAAGCAACCCCCATGTATTTACCTCATGTCCAATAAGGGCCCAATAATATGACGCCGTTTAAAGTGACATGTCAAGATGACCCATCAATATTAAGTTGTGATGGACGGTCGCCATGTGGATCCCCCAATAATATGAGCCGATCCCATGGGAGTTCCACCCAACTTACAACATTTGTCGATCCAATGTACAGCTTTCCGACGGACGGGCCCCCCCAATAATATGAGCCGGACCGTATCCGCGGGTAGCATCACATACATTGACCGTTGATGGAAGGTAGGAACATTTAAACAATATTTAAATTTCCTTTATTTATCTTGATATAAATTTTAAATCATATTTAAAATGAGGGATTTTATTTATAAAAATATTTGTCTCATCATATTTAATTTATTGCATGCATTGCCGGATTCACGCAATTTATGTCTAAACATGCATACAATCATAATATCACATATTATATAGGATGATCGATTCCATTTCTAATTGACCCGTGGTTGCCAATCACGGGTCTTAGTCCAATCCTAGGTAATATGCAGTATGCAAATGCAATCCTATTACATATGCTTCCAATTTACATTTCTTCAGTCTTCATTGTCTGCTGGGCCCACCATCTTCAAATCTTGATCTCCCACTAAATCTAATGTATTTACAATAAATAACAATGACAAGTAGGGGATACATTTTTAGGGGGTGGGAACGGTCTATAAACCAAGCCCACTTTTATTACATATGACATTCATATCGGGCCATAAACCAGGCCCATTAATAAAACCAACAACAATAAAGACAAAATGTAAATTCCTAACATACACCTACAAAATTGGTCATGGCAATCGATCATCCTTATCCAATAACATTTAATTCAAAATTAATTTATTGGATAACATGCTGTGGCAATTCAAATTTAAACAAGATAAAATCATATTTTATATATAAAATCACATTTCACATATAAAATCATATTTTATCTCCATATCAAATAAAATCATATTTTATCTATAAAATCCAATTTTACAAATAAAATCATATTTTACTTAATATATCATAAGATCATATCTTATCATCAATTGTACCAAAATAATTGATTTCAAAATTCAATTTACGGATAAAATATTAAAATTTTCCAAAAATTCAAATTTATCCAAAATCAATTTTAAAATTTACGGACTCGAACAATTCGATCCGAAATCTCGTGAACCAATCAAAAACAATTTTTGACCGGACCAAAAATAAAATTTTAACATATTAAAATTAATTTTTAATAAAATATTAATTTTTCCCGCGGGCCACCCGGGACACTCCCGGGTTGGCCCGCACCCGGGGCGCGGCCGGGGCAGCCCGGCTGCCCCTTTAGGGCAGCAACGCTTGCTGCCCTGGCGGCGCCTGGCGCCGCCGCTGGGCGGCGCTGTGCGCCGCCCTGGGCGGCGCCGAGCGCTGCCCTGCGCAGCGCCCAGCGCTGCGCTGGGCAGCGCCGTGCGCCGCCCTGGGCGGCGACGGTCGCCGCCCTGGGCGGCGCCGTGCGCCCCCTTTGGGCGGCGCCGTGCGCCGCCCCTGGGGGCAGCGACCATCGCTGCCCCCTCCGGGCAGCGATCCAATCGCTGCCCGGGTTTCGCCCCCGGAAAAAAAATTTTTTTTTATTAAAAATATTTATTTTGTTTCAAAAACCGAGACTCAAAAATTTTGTACAATTGATTAATTCAATCGATTGATCTGAGCAACCTGGCTCTGATACCACTGTTGGAAAACTGGCGTGTTCCCAGACCAATTACGATTGATACCCGGTGCAGCGGAAGTTTAAAAGTTTTTCATGGAACGTTTCCATGGTATGGGTATCAACCGTTCATCGATTGAATTACGTGTGTGTAAAATTTAAATAACAATTAAATAAATTTTACCTCAAATCTCGCAACGAGATTAATGGACACCAACAGAACAATTCTGCTCTTGTTGTCTCTCCCTGGAACCGATGAACGCCTTCAATCAGGTCCACGAACAGAGGTTTAATCCCTCTGATAGATTGCACTAGAAAATCTATCAGAAGTTTTCTGCGAAGAGAATACACGAATTTGATTCGTTATTCCTGACTGCAATTCAAAATCACAGACCGGAATTTCTCGGGCAGAGTGAAGGGGGGCGGCCAAAATATGTTTGAGAGAGAGGGTAGGGTTTTCGAAAATTGCTCTCAAAAATGACCTGTTGTGTGTAATTTCTGTACTGAAATAACTTATTTATAATGCAGGCCACTAACACCTTAGGGCCCATTAGTCATAAGCTGGGGCCCGACAAGCAAAGCCCGCTCGTTCAGAAATTAATATAAAATTCATCGTGACTCCGATTGATGAAACGATTTCACCAATGTGCATAGAAACCATTTCTGCACGTTTTAAAGTCAAAATAAATTTTCCTGAATCCGAATTCAGTGGTTTCCAAAAAATGTCCATCCCTATGTCATTTTAGGAAATCCTACTCCCTTACTCTTATTTAAGAAGTCCAACTCCTTAGTTCATTAAATTTAACTCTTTAAATTTAACTATCTCAACGGGGATTAAAACTCCATTACACTGTGTGACCCTCAATGGTTCAGGGATACAGCTAGCCGTGGGCTCACAACTCCTTGTGACTCGGAACAACACTTTCCGACTTGCCCAACGAATCATGGTAAAGCGCCTAGCAACATCGCCCCATGATTCCCTAGGTATCACTGATAGTGCCTACAAGAACCAGTAGATTTTGGTTAGCGTACAGTACGGTCCCTTCATCCATATATCCCGATCGAATCAACAACCATTGGTATATCGAGAGTCGCTCAAGATTCGATAACTATGCAATGCATCTTGAAGATCAAATTAGTGACATCGCATGTGCTACTAAGAAACCATTTCTTAAATCACATCAAGTACTCTGGCCAGAGATTTGTCACACTAATATCTCCTCAGATCGCATAGGATATCCACACTCGCAAGTATGTGGTGAATCCTTGACAACAATGCATTGACTCCTATATGTGTCGTAACTGTACCCAATCTCGACACCTGATGACCCCCTCAGAGTCGGTAAACGAGTCAAAGCACAGTACTAGCATATAGAGTCTCCATGATGTTTCAAGTCGTAAGGACTAATGGTGTACAACCAAAACCGCGGACTTTATCCACTCGATAAGTGATAACCACTTGGAAAGTCCGGATAGGGTAGTTCGATTATTCATCCTATGAATATCCATTTGCATGCTTCGAACATCTCCATGTTCCCTACCAATGAAACGTGGTACTCAGCATCGCAAATGCTAGTCTCAAACTCGAGCGATCCTTATCCTTATTATCGGACGGCTCAATCGACTAGGAACGGTTTTAGAACATACAGTGACTATAAGATGTATTTCATGATAGACATCTCCATGTTCTACCACATCTTACATACACTATAGTATATTCAAGGTCTTTATCAAAACAACAATAGTATATCACAATATAACAATATGAAGTAATATAAAGTCATTGCCATTAAAAGTGTAAATAATATTAAACAAAAGATTGTTTATACAAAGAGTCAACAAAGCCCATAGCCACACAGTTGGCTCACTGGGCACCCACTCTTACAGGTAAAAGCTGGAACCGAAGCCTTTTATTTTCTATTGCACAGATCGTGCAGGTTTAGGGTTTCGGGGAAGGGAGGTTCGTTCTCCTTCCTCAGGCCACGGTTTGGTGCATGGTTTGTTGGGTTTGAACCTTTACGATGTTAACTAAGTCTCAGAAGTGTTTTAATGGTCATTGGTTGTTGGAGCAAGCGGCACGAACAAAATTTTGGACAAGCTTAGAATCAATGGTCTTAAGTCTAGGTGACCAGCAGTCTGGACAATTCCGTGAAAATTAATTAGTTCGGAATATATATTTAATTTATTTTATGCATGATTTTTTTTATGTACAAGTATAATAGTATAAATAATTAATTAAATATATATTATTGACAAATTTTAAGTACATGCATACATGAAAGAATTTTTATGATGATTTATATGGTTATTGAGCATAAAAATATTTTATGAAAATTGAAGTGATGTGGAGGAACATAGGTGGTTTACCATCGGCATAGAGGTAGTTTACTACCAGCACAGAGGTGGTTTTACCACTAGCACAGAAGTAGTTCTACTACCGGCATATAGGTGAATTTATTCACCGTCACGTGCGATGGTTTTTAGACTGATTAGTCGCTCATGATTATGAGCCACATTCATGGATATGACCTACACTATTTTATGATTATGATATGCTCAATTATGTTATGTATGATATAGTTATGATTTATTTATTTATTTATTTATTGATGAAGACTATTATGACATGGCAGATTTTATTATGTTGCATTATTTTACGACCATGCATGCATGTTCATGATAAATATATGTATTAATATGATTATGTGTCAAGCATCAATTGCTCGACTATGGTGTATCTTTTTTCAAAAAAAATCCCTATTTTTTGTGACAACACAAGCGCCATATGTCTTACAAAGAATCCAATTCAACATTCGCGCACCAAACATATTGACATTCATCATCATTTTATTTGTGACCACATCGAACGAAATGAGGTAGAACTTCAATATGCTGACAATAAAAATCAGTTTGATGATATTTTTACAAAACCACTATATGAAAATACTTTTATTCGTTTGCTTGGTGAACTTGGCATGATTGAGTTGTAATCACTCGAGGACATAAAATAAATTTAATGTTACATTAAGAGGGAGCTTAATATAAAATTCGAGCAACTTAATTTTGAATAATACAAAATAATTGTATTTATTCAATCTTATACGCTCACATTTTTTATTATGTTAAATTATGTGTTGCTTTTTTAGAAAATCATATTGAAATTTCCTGTTTGAATTTAATTTTACAGTATTTTTGATTATCACAAAAAGGGAGAGAGTTAGTTTGGTTAAATGAATGGAGAATAAAATCGCTTATTTGATATTCTTAACTAATTGTTTAATTTAGCGGAAGTTTTATTCATGCAATTATATTGTGCAAATTTAAATTGTTTAATTTAGGGGGAGTTTTATTCATGCAATTATATTTCTCCTATTTAACCAAGTTTTTTATCATAAAAAAGGGAAAGATTGTTACGCCTTAAACGCATACAAATCTCGTGTTCTGAGATTATGTTTTTAATGCATTAACAAGTCTCATATTATTATTCTTAGGAAAATATGTCGAAAATATATAACTACAGTTAAGAATGAACTTAAGAATTTTTGTGAAAAATTCTCGCAAGCGTACGAGTGTCAAATTTTAATATAGTGATAAAATCAAGTATCGATCACACATGGATTAAAATGAAAATATTCAGTGCTTGTAATTAAAATAGTCCAAACTTTATCTAGAAAATCAATATTTGAGAATTTTGCATAATACTAAAATAATCAAATGAGTTTTAATAGCACGCACACAACTTTCAGAAATAATCAATCAGAGAAAAATGGTCTAGAGGTATAGATTTCACCAGGTTTCAACAACAATCTATCCTAATTAATTAATCTTCATGAATTTCAGTAAATTAATAGCCAAGAACACTTAAGTTTATTATTTTCATCTCCCGAGCAACAAATAATTTTTATCAACTACAATTCAATTTCAATATCCCTATTAAGAATCTACTTGCAGTGATCTATCACAAAACAATTTTCTCTTTAAAAGCTCTGTTAAAATTATACACTCTCCCGAGCTATACAAATAATTAACAGTGTATTTTCTATTGGTCCAATTCAAAATTTCCTCTCCCGAGTGCCAGATTTCAAATAAATATTACAATTCAATTATTGATCAAATAATTGGAAAGACAATCAATTCTAGAAAAACAATTAATCTAGAAAAAAATTCAATTCAATAAAATCAAAAATTCATGAAAGTGTCTACAACAGGTTCCATCCGACCTCTAGACTCTAAAAAATTTGTTCATAATAAAATTCTGAATAAAAAAAAAAATCATGTTTATAAATCTAGACATATTCAGAATAAAATAAAAGATAGAAAACAAATACATTGTTGACGCCGTATCCGGTCTATCGAGCTCTGTCTTTGTTCTTCAGTTAAAGCTCCAGAATTCCCTTCAAAATATTTCACGATCCGCTCTCAAATCTCTCTCTGATGTGTGTTAATGTGTTGTGGCAGCTCTCTTTGTCTGATAAGAAAATTCCTTTTTATAGCATCTGATAAGTGCATTTTGTGCACTTAATTTGTATATGGTTTTACTTGACTTTTGGAATTTATTGGTAGATATTGCGTGAAATTATTGTTGTTTTTGTGTTTGTAGGAAGTTATGGAATTTGATGCGTTTAAGTGGAATTAAGCCTAAAAGATGGAAGTTTAAAGGAAGATTCAAGAGTTGAAAAAGAAAAGAAAAAGGCTAAATTCGAACCAAAGGCGCGCCCGCGCTGACTAATGGGGCGCCCGCGCTGTTATTAAAGAAATCAGGCAGAAAACTCGAGATGAGAGCCCACCCGCACTGACCCTAGGCGCGCCCGCGCCGCTGAAGAAAATTTTGAAGAATTTTCGTGCGAAGTGGAGGCGCGCCCGTGCCTTCGTCTGTATGGAAAATTTGAGTACAATTGTTTATGGAAACTTTGGGGTTTTCTTTGGTTTGTTTTGGACGAGTTTTAGGTCATATAAAAATGATTTTTCTGAGTCATTAGGGGATCTATCAGCCGCCAATACACACAATATTCCAGAGAGCACTTTTTTGAGTTTTTGACTTGAGGAATTGAAGAGTGCTTGGAACAAAGACGAAGACTTTTTGACCGGACACGGAAGAAAGACTACGGCTTTGTTTCTTCTTTTTATTTTATTTTGATTGTTGAAATTATGTTTGAGATATTAAACATGATTTGGTTTTTATTGAATTTGAGCATGAACTAAACTTTTCTAGTCTAGATGTTGACGTAGATTGGTTGAGACATATTCATGAATTGTTGATTTTAATGAATTGAATTTTTATAGATTAATTGTGTTTTTAGAATTGAATGTCTTCTTAATTTACTGGCCATAAATTGAGTTGTTATATTTACTTAGAATCGTTGCTCGGAAGAGGGGATTTTGAGTAGGATCAATAGGAACTACACTGTTAATTGTTTATATAGCTCGGGAAAGTATATAGCTTTAATAGAACCTTTAAGGAACATCGTTTTACACATATCACTACATCTAGATTTTTAATAGGGATATTGAAATCGAACTGTAGTTGATACACTCTATTTGTTGCTCGGGAGAGGAGAATAGAATATTCTAAGTGTTCTTGGTTATTAATCAACGGAAATTCATAAGATAGATTAATTAGGATTGAATATTGTCGAGGCCAAGTGAAATCAAAACTTCTGGACTATTTTTATCTGATTGATAAACCTCAAAATTTGTGTGTGTGTGAGTTTGATAATTCATCATTACTGATTTAAGTTTTCAGCAAATTTCCAAAGTTTGATTTTTCTAGATAAAATTAAGACTATTTTAATTACAAGTATTGAATATTTTCAAATTACTCTTCGTGGGATTGACACTCTCTCTTTCACTATACTAAAACTTGACATTCGCACGCTTGCGAGTATTTTTCACAACAAGTTTTTGGCGCCGTTGCCGAGGAGTAATTTTGATTATTTTTTAGTCTTGTTACCAATTAGTCGAAGTTTTAATTTAGAGCTTTTCTTTATTTTAATTAAAGTACTAATAAATTGCTGTTGTTCTTTAACTGCAATTTATGCAAAGATCTCAAAGTGCGAATTCTTTGCTATTTGATCCAGAGATTGAACGAACCGCACGCGCTTTGAGAAGAGTAAGGAGAGAAGAACAACTAAACATGGCTGAAGAAGATGTCAATGAATTGCCCTTGGTGCCAATTATAGATCATTTCAGGCCGACGATCCATGCTCACTATTCTGGAATCGCTAGGCAGACAATAAATGCCAATAACTTTGAGTTGAAGCCGCCATTAATTAACATGGTTCAGCAGAACCAATTTAATGAAACGGCCACAGCTGATCCTCACTTACACTTGCGCACTTTTCTAGAGATTATTGATACTGTAAAAATAAATGGTGTTTTTGAGGATACAATACGCTTACGTTTGTTTCCTTTTTCTCTCAGGGACAAGGCACGGAGTTGGCTGCAGGAATTGCCGCTAGGACGCATAAAAACTTGGGAGGGCATGGCTGTGAAATTCTTAGAAAAATTCTTTCCACCATCCAAGGCAACCCAGCTGAAGATTGAGATCAGTACCATTCAACAGCATGATTCAGAACAGCTATATGAGGCATGGGAAAGGTACAAAGATTTATTAAGGCGTTGTCCTAATCATAATTTTGCAGATTGGGAAGAAATAGAGTTTTTCTACAATGGTCTGAATACGCCTACAAGAATGTCTGTGGACTCTGCTGCTGGAGGTACAATATTTGCCAAGGACCCCATTCAGGCCTATGATATGCTGGAACAGATGACTATCAATAGTTGTCAATGGCCATCTGAACTTATGAGAGTCAAGAAGGGAGTGTACAGTGTGGATCCTCTCACATCCATCACTGCACAGCTATCTGCATTGAGTACACAAGTTGCTTCTCTAAACAAGGTAAATATTGCAGATCCTGCAGGTATGTCAGTTGCCATAGAAGAATCTCATCCACCTGAGGAAGCTCAATATATAAATCCCAGAGGCTATGGAAACTATCGAGGTAACCCTCCACCTAATGCTTATCATCTTGGCTTACGTAACCATGAAAATTTTTCCTATGCCAACAACAAAAATGTGTTGAAACCCCCTCCGAGATTCAATACAAATCAAGGGGAAGGGAAAGTGTCTTTGGAGGATGTTGTGCCTACATTTGTTACTGAATCTAACAAAAGGATGTCGAGGAATGAAACTCGAATGGATAGAATGGAGACACATATATGCAGTTTGGGAGCTATGATGGAATCCATGGAGACACAAATTGGACAGCTTGCAAATTCTTTGAAGGATCAAAACAGAGGACAGTTTCCCAGCAATACTGAAGTGAATCCAAAAAAACAATGCAAAGCAGTTGAGTTAAGAAGTGGGAAGAAGTTAGAAGCTGAAGAGAAGAGCAGAGCAAAAGAAGTAGTTGATCCAGTGGTTGAAGAAATTGTGGTTGAAGAGCCCAAGAAGGAATCTGATTCTAAACCGATGTACAAGCCACAACTTCCTTATCCACAACGGTTTAAGAAGAAGGCACTTGATGAGCAGTTTTCCATGTTTCTAGACATTTTCAAGAAGATACACATCAATATTCCATTTGCAGATGCCTTGGAAAAAATGTCTAACTATGCAAAGTTCATCAAAGATGTAATGTCTAAGAAGAGGAGATTGCAAGACAACAAAGTGGTGAATTTGACAGAAGAATGTAGCGCAATCCTGCAGAAAAAGTTGCCACAAAAGCTGAAGGATCCAGGGAGTTTTACTATCCCTTGTTTTTTTGGTGGTTCTAAGGTAAATAGAGCTTTATGTGATTTAGGAGCAAATATAAATTTAATGC
The DNA here is from genome assembly GCF_033568475.1 of Henckelia pumila. Classification (NCBI taxonomy): domain Eukaryota; kingdom Viridiplantae; phylum Streptophyta; class Magnoliopsida; order Lamiales; family Gesneriaceae; genus Henckelia; species Henckelia pumila. The sequence goes on along the minus strand of NC_133120.1, from coordinate 93,541,748 downwards.
ATTTTTCTGTTTACAGGACCTTGGAGCTTGGAGAAGTCAGGGCGACCACCATCACATTGCAGCTGGCTGATCGGAGTATCACATAACCACGGGGTATTGTGGAGGATGTTTTGGTGAAGGTCGACAAGTTCATATTTCCAGCAGACTTCGTGATTTTGGACATGGATGAAGATGAAGAAACTCCCTTGATTTTTGGGAGACCTTTTCTAGCTACTGCATGCACATTGATTGATGCCCACAAAGGAGAACTCACACTTCGAGTTGGTGGTGAAGCAGTGATCTTTAATATCTATCACACCATGAGAGGACCAAACGAGGCAAGTACATGTAAAAGTATTGAAATTGTTGATTCTCATAATTCTTTTTCATGTGCAGGAATTACTGATCCACTATAAAGGTGTTTGGTGGTGGATGAGGTGCTTGATAAGAAAGAAGATTGGGAGTTACATGAACAAAAAGAATTCCTTGACAGCACTCCAAAAGAAAAAATGTTGAGTACTAAGGAATCTGAGGCGTTGGAAAATAGTGCACCAGAGGTATCTACTGAAACTCATGATTTGAAAGAATTGCCTGCGCACTTATGCTATGAATTCCTTGGTAAAAATTCTACTTGTCCTGTGATTATATCTGCTCATTTGTCTGCTGTAGAAAAAGATAAGTTGTTGAGAGTTCTGAGAAATTTTAAAACTGCTTTAGGATGGTCAATTTTTGACATTAAGGGTATTAGTCCAACAATTTGCATGCATAAAATTTTGATGGAAGAGTCTTATACTCCTTATGTTGATCATCAGAGGCGGTTGAATCCCGCCATGAAAGAGGTAGTTAAGAAATAAGTTCTAAAGCTGTTGAATGCAGGAGTGATTTATGCTATTTCTGACAGTAGTTTGGTATCTCCTGTTCAAGTGGTGCCTAAGAAGGGTGGGATTATTGTGGTTAAGAACGAAAATAATGAGTTAATCTCCACACGTACAGTAACTGGCTGGCGAGTTTGTATAGATTATAGGAAGTTGAAAAAAGCTATTCGTAAGGATCATTTTCCACTTCCTTTCATTGATCAAATGCTTGATAGACTTGCTGGTTATTGTTATTACTGTTTCTTAGATGGTTATTCAGGCTATAATGAAATTGCTATAGCACCGGAAGATCAGGAGAAGACTACTTTTACGTGTCCCTATGGCACATTTGCTATCAGGAGGATTCCATTTGGACTGTGTAATGCACCTGCAACTTTTCAGCGGTGTATGATGGCGATTTTTGCAGATATGGTGGAGGAAGTGATGGAAGTTTTTATGGATGACTTTTCCGTATTTGTTACCTCTTTTGATCATTGCGTGCATAATTTGTCTCTTGTTATGCAGAGGTGCCAGGAAAAGAATTTAGTACTAAATTGGGAAAAATGTCACTTTATGGTTCAAGAGGGCATTTTCCTTGAACATAAAGTGTCATCCAATGGATTAGAGGTGGATCGAGCTAAAGTAGTTGCAATTGAGAAACTTCCACCTCCGAAGAATATCAAGGGCATCCGAAGTTTTTTAGGCGATGCAGGGTTTTATAGGCGTTTCATTAAGGATTTTTCTAAAATCACAAAACCTCTGTGTAATTTACTTTAAAAAGATTCTACATTCATTTTTGATGATGATTGTTTGCAGGCCTTTGAAAAGATCAAGACAGCGTTGACCATAGCACCCATCATGATTGTGCCAGATTGGAAGGAGCCCTTTGAGCTTATGTGCGATGCTAGTGACTATGCAGTGGGCGCTGTATTAGGCCATCAGAGAGATAAGATGTTTTGAGCCATATATTATGCCAGTCGCAGCATGGATGCCGCGCAGCAAAACTACACCACTACAGAAAAAGAGATGCTTGCAGTAGTTTTTGATTTTGATAAATTTTTTCCATATTTAATTGGTACTAAAGTAGTTGTTTATACTGACCATGCAGCGATTCGCTACTTGTTTGCCAAAAAGGACGCCAAGCCACGCTTGATAAGGTGGATTCTACTTTTACAAGAGTTTGATTTTGAGATCAAGGACAAGAAGGGTAGTGAAAATCAAGTTGCCGATCACTTGTCGAGATTGGAGCTAGAAGACGTGAAGGAGGAGGAGAGCATAAAGGAATTGTTTCCGGATGAACAAATCTTTGAGGTAAGTTCATTTATTCCATGGTTTGCTGATATTGCGAATTTCTTGTCTTGTGGTGTCATGCCTCCAGAATTGAACCGACATCAGAAAAAGAAATTTTTCCATGACGTTAAGTTTTACTTGTGGGATGATCCCTATGTTTTCAAACATTGTGCCGATCAAGTGATTCGGAGATGTGTGGCGGGGCAAGAGGCAAATGGAATTTTGGAACAATGTCATTCCTCACCCTATGGAGGACATTTTGGAGTCACCCGAACTGCTGCTAAGGTACTAAAATCTGGTTTTTTTTGCCTACATTGTTTAAAGATAGTTACACCTTGGTGAAATCATGTGATAAGTGTCAAAGAACAGGAAATATTTCTAGAAGGCATGAATTACCCCTCACAAATATTTTAGAAGTGGAATTATTTGATGTGTGGGGTATTGATTTTATGGGTTCCTTTACCCCTTTTTTTGGGTACACTTATATTTTATTAGCAGTTGATTACGTTTTGAAATGGGTGGAAGCCATTGCCACCTTGACTAAAGAAGATCGTGTTGTAGTAAAATTTTTGCAAAAGCATATCTTTAAGAGGTTTTGAACTCCACGAGCAATAATCAGTGATGAAGGTACGCACTTCTGCAATAAGATTTTTAATACCTTGCTCACTAAGTATGGTGTCAGGCATAAGGTGGCGTGTGCATACCATCCGCAAACCAATGGCCAGGCGGAGATCTAACCGGGAAATCAAGCAAATCTTGGAGAAAATGGTTAAGACAAATCGGAAATATTGAGCAATCATGCTAGATGACGCCATTTTGGCATACCGCACTGCATTCAAAACACCTATTGGGATGTCTCCCTACAGGCTGGTTTTTGGTAAGGCATGTCATTTACATTTGGAGTTGGAGCACAAGGCGTTTTGGGCTATCAAGAAGCTCAACATGGATCTCGAAGCATCCGGGGAGTTGCAGAAACTACAGTTGAATGAATTGGATGAATTTCGAAGTGAAGCATATGAGAATGCCAAGCTATACAAAGAGCAAACAAAGAAGTGGCATGATAAAAACATTGTGCATAGGGAATTCGAAACGGGTAAAAAAGTTTTGCAATTTAACTCTCGTTTGAAATTATTTCCAGGGAAGTTGAAATCGTGATGGTCAGGGCCGTTTCTCGTAGAGATCGTTTATCCACATGATGCAATTGAATTGCAATGTACAGATGGAAGAGTTTTCAAGGTCAATGGGTAGATATTCAAGCACTACTTTGGCAATGAAGTACCACTAGCATCCAGCGCATTGCCTGATGATCCTAACTAAAGACTGGTGCAAGTCGGGCTGAGGACTTTAAACCAAGTGCTTTTTGGGAGGCAACCCAAACTTTTTAGTTTTTGTCTTTGTTTTCTCATTTTATTTTTGCTTTTTCGTTTTTTACTATTAATTTTGTTACTTTGGAAGTAATTTGTTTTTCTTTCTATGATTTTTTTTTCAGGATTTTGGATGCCAATTTCGAGCCAAAGGGGCGACCGCCCTACCTACATGCGTGTGCAGTCATATATTCAATCCCAGAAATTTTTTTCGAGATTGAGGGGCGCTCGCTCCATTACAGGCGCGCCCGCGGCGCTCCTGCATTAAAATGGTGAATTTTTTTTCGAGCTTAAGGCGCGCCCGCCCCTCGTTCAGCGCGCCCGCTCCGTTTTTGTGCCGTAATGTGTGCCAATTTTTTGAACTAGAGGCGCGCGCGTCCTATCCATCCGCGCGCTCACCCCGATTGCGTCACTCTTGTCCGCAAACTGAAGGCGCACGCGCCCTTAACGTCTGCGCGCCTGCCTCGCCCCTGCACTCATCAAATTTCACCCGCCGAACTCAAGGCGCGCCCACGCTATGTTACTGAGCTCCCGCCCGAACCCGATTTCTTCCATATATCCTACTCTTTTATTTCCTTTCTCCCAAATCTTTTCCCTAATTTCTCTTCCACCTTCTTCCTCACGATTCTTTCCCCTCTTCTACTATTATAATCGGATCTTCTACCTCCTAATCTCCAACCTACACAATCTAATTTCTTTCATCATCATCTATTTGACGCGGGAAGGTCGTCCCACCTTTGTCCAGGGCACGCCTCGTTTAATATTTTGGAGGATTCTACAACGGGGAAGCTTTTGATTATCTACTCTTTTGGGACTCATTTGGAGTAAGTTCGTTCTTTTTGGTGCTTATAAACGTGATTTGGGTGGTGAGTATTCCAAAATTCTATCTCTTGCGATTCATGGGTATTGAAGTCTTGTTTGATTTATCGTTCTTTGGAGTTTGGATTTTATTGGATTGTTGTTGAAGCAATTGTGTTGTGAGTGGATTGTGGATTAGATTTAAGTTTGGGGGAGTTGTGATTGTGGCACATTGGTTCATTGTTGTTATTATTGGTTTGCATACCAAGTGTTTGATAAATGGCACCAAAGAAAAAGCAAAAATCTGTTGCCTCATCTTCTAATGCCAATCTAGAGCCTGAGCCGCAGCGTTTCTGGAATGAGAGTGCCGAACAGCATTATCAAAACTGTCTAGGCAAAACGATACTACCGGAATGTGGGTTTGATACGACGTCGGGATTTGGGAATGTTGAGTTTTTTAGTACAATTGTTAGAGCTGTGGCGGGTCGTCAATGGTTAAATTTTGTTAAGCCACCTCAGGATGCAGTAGTCCTTGTCGTTCGTGAATTTTATGCGAACTTGAAAGTTAAGCACATGCAGTTGAAAGTGCTTGTCCGAGGCAAGCTGGTGCCTTTTGATGGCCATACTATTAACACCCTGTACAACCTCCCGCCAGTGTTTCACGATGAGTATGCGGAGTACCGAGCGAATGAAGTGGATTACGCGGCGATTCTGAGCCGTATTTGTGTTCTGGGAATGGAATGGCGCTTGGGCCGTGATCATCACCCTTCCAAATTGAAGAAGACCGAGCTCATTCCTGATGCTAAGCTGTGGTATAACTTTGTGTGTGCTCACCTTAAACCGACTGACCACGAGCATGAGGTGACACGACAACGAGCGATTCTTGTTTATTGTATTTTGGAGGGCAAAACAATCGATTTGGTACAGATTTGTCAAGCAACAATTCAGGGAGTGGCGGCCGGTAAGACGACTGGCGGGTTTGCATTGCCCGCACTTATCACTGATCTTTGTGAAGCGGCTGGAGTTGAGTGGGGCCAGAATGAAGAATTGATGAAAGCTACTGCCCCTATTGTTTGTCATACTCCTTTTCGTCTGAGAGGCGAGATTTTAATGAGAGAGCATCTGCACGAAGCGGCCCAGCACCCCGACCTCAAGCACCCCCTGTTGCGCCCGATCGTGTTGCTCTTCTGGAGGAAGAATTGAGAGCGCACCGTCAAGAGTTTCGGACATTTCAGCAGACTACTGGTGTCTTTATGAACTACATGATGGATTTTATAGATGCTTTGAGACATCAGTTTCCACAGGCTGCTAGTTCGACTAATCCATTTCCTCCGTATCCACAGTGCCCGCCAACTTTTGACCATTCCGGTCCTTCCCATGATGCTGCTGCTGATGATGGCGACGACCACTGATGGTCTTAGTTTGTGGTACATGTCCTTTATGCGTTCTTGTTTTAATTCCTTGAGGACAATGAATGTACTAAGTTTGGGGGAGTTGTGTCATTTATGAATTTTGTTGCTTTTGTTTTTTTTTTTGTTTAGTTTGTTTTTGCTTTTGTTTTTGTTTTTGTTTTCTTAGTTGGTGTTTAGGAGTTGTGTTGTGTTGTGTTGGTTTGTGGTTGAATCTGAGAAATTCATGTAATTGTGGTTTTTGGTGAATGATGTTGAAAAATCATGAATGAAATGGATTGATGGCCAATGATGTTAAGCTTTTGTTTTGTAACAGAAATCCATGATTATCTGCCTAGCTGACAAAATTTTTGAATAAACGGAACCATGTGAACAATTGAACTCCTATATACTCTGTGATTTTGCTTGAATCTGAATCTTGAGAAAGACAAACATAAAAAATGATTGAGGCATTGTTTGGATTTTTGGGCCTGAATTTTATTGAATAATTTATCCTTAGTTGCCCATTTGAGCCTACACGTATATGAGTACTTTGAGGTACGAGAATTCTGAAATTTGTTGTAAAAACCATCGTTTACTGCTGATGATTTTTTTTTTTTGCACTGATTGAGATTTGTATGAATTAATTGTGGATTGAGACTTGTCTAGAACTAGTTCAAACACTCTTCGAGGCAAAATACGGGCAAAAACTGAGATTAGGGATGATTTAGGCGATTTTATTCTAAATTCGTTTGAGAATTTCAAGCTACCCTATTGATATATTATCCCTAGTACCTTGTTTGAGTTTTATTTGAAAATTGAATGGCATGCGTGTAAACGTGTAATTAAGCCCCAATTCGTCATTATTTCAAGGTCCTGCATTGACTACCTGAATAGCCTATACACTATTTCCTACCTTTAAGGAAGTAATTTGAATGCTAAATTGTTATATGCTCCTAGTTGATATTTTTGAAAATATGGAATGGTGTGATGGTGAATTGAAAAGAAAAAATGAAAAGAGGTAGTACAAAGAAGAAGAAAAAAATTGTTTGAAAAAGTTGTGTAAAGAGAAAGAAAAATAGTGAAAGAAGTTTTGAAAGTTGAAAAAATGAAGTGAAGAAAAAAGTGTGAATTGTGAATGAAAAAGGAGTTGAAGTTAGATTAAGCATAAAAATATAAATTACTCCTTATTTGAATTCTTATCCTTCGTTTGTAGCCATGAGCTAGGCCTTACATTATAAGCTGATTAAGTCCTATTGACTGAGTCTCAGTTGCCCAATATACTAGTGGAGAAGAGTGCGAGAATTTAGCTTATGGACTGTTGATTGAAACTTTAATGATTATGTATTCTTGATCGAAACATGCACACACTACGTTCTTCGAATTAAACCAATTGAGTGTGATTGTGATGATATATCCTTGAATTTGATCCTGTTCTACCATGAAAGTACTCATGATTTGTGAATGTTTGAATTGAGTTAAGAGAAGAGTATTTTGAAACGTGAGTTGCGGAGTTTATGAGTTTATGAGGTTGAATTATTTTTCTGGCTACCTTATTTTTCAAGTGTTAGTGGGATAGATATGATTGGATTTAAATTGTTTTGGAATTTCAAACTAAGGTCAATGATCCAGAGTAATTCTTGATGGATGTTGTTCTTGCATTTGGGGGAATTTGATAAGTGCATTTTGTGCACGTAATTTGTATATGATTTTACTTGACTTTTGGAATTTATTGGTAGATATTGCGTGAAATTGTTGTTGTTTTTGTGTTTGTAGGAAGTTATGGACTTTGATGCATTTAAGTGGAATTAAGTCTAAAAGATGGAAGTTTAAAGGAAGATTCAAGAGTTGAAAAAGAGAAGAAAAAGGATAAATTCGAACAAGAGGCACTCCCGCGCTAACTGATGGGGCGCCCGCGCTGTTATTAAAGAAATCGAGACGAAAACTCGAGCTGAGAGCGCGCCCGCGCTGACCCTAGGCGTGCCCGCGCCGCTGAAGAAAATTTTGAAGAATTATCGTGCAAAGTGGAGGCGCGCCCGCGCTGTCGTCTGTATGGAAAATTAGAGTCCAATTGTTTATGGAAACTTTGGGGTTTTCTTGTTTTTATTTTGGACGAGTGTTAGGTCATATAAAAAGGATTTTTCTGAGTCATTAGGGGATCTATCAGCCGCCAATACATACAATATTCCAGAGAGCACTTTTGTGAGTTTTTGACTTGAGGAATTGAAGATTGCTTGGAACAAAGACGAAGACTTTTCGACCGGACACAGAAGAAAGACTACGGCTTTGTTTCTTCTTTTTATTTTATTTTGATTGTTGAAATTATGTTTGAGATATTAAACATGATTTGGTTTTTATTGAATTTGAGCATGAACTAAACTTTTTTAGTCTAGAGGTTGACGTAGCTTGGTTGAGACATATTCATGAATTGTTGATTTTAATTAATTGAATTTTTATAGATTAATTATGTTTCTAGAATTGAATGTCTTCTTAATTTACTGGCCATAAATTGAGTTGTTATATTTACTTAGAATCATTGCTCGGGAGAGGGGATTTTGAGTAGGATCAACAGAAACTACACTGTTAATTGTTTATATAGCTCGGGAGAGTATATAGCTTTAATAAAACCTTTAAGGAACATCGTTTTACACATATCACAACATCTAGATTTTTAATAGGGATATTGAAATCGAACTGTAGTTGATACACTATATTTGTTGCTCGGGAGAGGGGAATAGAATAATCTAAGTGTTCTTGGTTATTAATCGACGGAAATTCATAAGATAGATTAATTAGGATTGAATATTGTCGAGACCAAGTGAAATCAAAACCTCTGGACTATTTTTCTCTGATTGATAAACCTCAAAATTTGTGTGTGTGTGAGCTTGATAATTCATCATTACTGATTTAATTTTTCAGCAAATTTCCAAAGTTTGATTTTTCTAGATAAAATTAAGACTATTTTAATTACAAGTATTGAATATTTTCAAATTACTCTTCGTGGGATCAACACTCTCTCTTTCACTATACTAAAACTTGATACTCATACGCTTGCGAGTATTTTTCACAATAGCATCCCACCAAAGCACACTCAAAAGCCCACTAAAATTAAAACTTTCCTTCCGGACAAAAACTCTAAAACGCTGAAATCTCGAACGGGCGGCCACTCCAAATTCTCACGCGGGCGCGCATAACTCTCTGAAATTTACTTTCTCGCCTTCACAAGAACAGCGCGATAGCGCTTTCTCTTCCTCTCTTCAGCACTGAAAAGTAGCGCTAACAACAAAGCCCATTAAGAAGCCCAATACTCTTTCTCGTAGACTCCTTCTCCGGACTTCTCTTCATTCTTATTTTATTTTATTTTCTTTTATTCTTTTATTTCCTTTCTCCATTTTCTCTTAAATCTCATTTTTCTTCTCTTTTCCAACTTTTTCTTCTTTCTTCCACAATTTTTGCATAATTTCATACGAACACAAAAACAACAAAACCCACACATGAATCTTCTCGAAACCAATAATTAACAATTAAAATCATATATAAATTAAGTGTTTAAAATACACTTATCAAATACTCCCAAACTTATACTTTTGCTAGTCCTGAGCAAAACTATTCAAAATCAAATTCCAAATAAATCATCAAAACCAACAAGAATAGACAAGAAATATTATGGAGCAGTGGCCTCAGAAATAATTTCAAAAATTCAAATTCCCATCCAACCTACTAACTCTTGAAAATTTCAGACATAACAAAATAACCGCATAAACTCACAATTTCCGCAACTCACATTCAAAACACCCTGATCAAGTTCAATTCACACATTCATAGATCATGAGGACTTTTCAAGGTAGAATAGGATCAAATATAAGAGATTAATCAAAAACACTCACAATTAGGTAAATGCAAAGAATAATAGTGTGTGCGTGTTTCGATCAAAATTCATAATCATTAAAAGTTTCTATCAATAGTCCATAGGCTAAATTCTCGCAACTCTTCTCCACTAGTATATTGGGCAACTGAGACTCAGTCAATAGGACTTAATCAGCTTATAACGTAAGGTCTAACTCATGGCTACAAATGAAGGAATAAGAATTCAAATAAGGAGTAATTTATTGCTTAAACTCTAATTACGACTTCTTTCATTCACAATTTCAAACTTATTTTTTCACTTCATTGATTTTTTCATCTTTTCACAACTTTTTCAACTCTAATTTTTTTTCTTTTCACAAATTTTTCAACTCTTTTTTTATACTACCTCTTAATTTGTTTTCTTTTCAAATCTTCCACCACACCATTCTATTTTTCACAAATAAAATTAGGAGCATATAACATTTTAACATTGAAATTACTCTCTTAAAGGTAGGAAATAGTATTTAGGTTATTCAGTTAGTCAATGTAGGACCTTGAAATGATGACGAATGGGGGTATAATCACACGTTTACACGCATGTCATTCGATTTTCAATAAGGCTCAAACAAGGTACTAGGGATAAAATATATTAATAGATAGCTTTAAAGGCTCAAACGAATTCAAAAAAATTTCATATATCATTCCTAATCACAGTTATGCCCGTATTTCGCCTCGAAGAGTGTTCGAACTAGTTCTAGAAAAGTCTTAATCCACAATTAATTCATACAAATATCAATTAGTGCAGAAATAACAATCATCAGCAGTAAATGATTATTTTCAACAAATTCAGATTTTTTATACTTCAATGTACTCATATACGTGTAAGCTCAAATTATCAACTAAGTATAAATTTATTCAATAAAAATTAGGCCCAAAAAATTTCAAACAATGCCTCAATCATATCGATGTCTGTATGTCTCAAAAATTAGATTCAAGTATTAATTATAGAGTATATAGGAAATTGTTCATTCACTTGGTTCCATTTTTTCAAAAATATTTGTCAGATAGGTAGACAATCATGGATTTCAGTTATAGTACAAAAAAAATATTTCATCAGCCATGCATCCAATTCTTTCTCGACTTATTTTTAACTCAAAACTTATACTAACACAACAACTAAACTCAACAAAAATTTTATCTATGCATCACAATATAATTCAACTACTCAACTATCAACCAAACAACTGAATCAAACACTGATTCATCCCCCCAAACTTAGTATAGTCATTGTCCCTAATGATTAAAAACAATAAAAAGAACAAGGGACTCATACCTTCGACACCGAGCATTAATACTTGGCATCATCATCTCAATCTCCATGGAAAGAAGGTGCAGCATCAGCAGTAACATCAGGTGACCACTGTGGAGGAGGTGGATAAGGCACAATGGTAAGAGGATAATTTTGGGTGCGAGCAGCAGTGAAGTCATGCATATATGTTATATGCTCTCGCATAATATTCCACTGCTTCTTCATCTGAGCAAGCACGGCCTTAGAATCATCACGAGTAGAATACTCAGTGGCCGGATGCATCGGTAGTGACATAGGTCCTTCCAAATGGGAAGGTTCTGGCTCAAAGTATGGTAATGGCTCAGAAGGCTGCTGTGCTTCAGCTGACTATTCAGAAGTACTGGCTGCTTTCTTCTTCTTATCTCGTTTCAATGCTCCAATAATTTTTATAGGGCCCCGTATCTCAAGAATCTGCTCAGTATCATCCCATACAACACCGGCTCTCTGGCAAAGTTCTGTGATCAAAGATTAAAACTGATAGTCGAGGTTCCCCTAACAGCAGCAATGATAGAATCTTGAATCACCCTTCCAGCATCAATAGATTTTCCCGTCACAATGCAGTACACAAGAGTAGCCTTAGCCTTCGTCACATTTGATGTATGCCCAGATGGCAACATCCTGGAAGCTACAAACTCATGCTAGTTATTCGCTTCTCGTCAAAGAAAAATAGATGAAAATGTAACAGGTTCTTGCCTTGCATTTTTCTTCCATTCCGCCCCCTCCTGACACAAAGTCTGAAGTACAAGATCATCCGGAAATGGATCGTTTTTGAATGTCTGGTACTCATCCTCTTCAATGTTTGGCATGTCATATAGATCATTAATTGTGCTCTTGTCAAACGCCACTATTTTACCTCTAACTCTAACCTTGAAATTCACATCTTTGATCATTAGATTGGCATAAAACTCACAAACCAAAGATATAACGACCTCTGACAGACTCTTAACAAAAGTTTCCCAGCCTCTTCGCCTAGATTCAATTAACGTCGGAGCATTATAATCTATTTGGCTTATTCCCCTTTCTTTCTGCATTCCTTTCTCAGTCAAATCAACATAATAGGACTCAGCTGTGGCATTCCAAAAACTATGTCGATCATATGTGGCAATTGAGGATGAAGAAAGTGCACCCTTACCTTTAGTTTTCGACGGCATTGTAACTCAATAATTCAATACAAATCCAATGCCACATTCAAATTAACATAGTCTCAAATACACAAATCACGCAATGTTCAACCACAAAGATATCCCACACAATTCATCAAACACTTACCGTGCACTACTTCATTGATAACTAAATACTCGATCATCAATTCATGTCAACCCAAAAATATCATAAATCAACTTCTCCAGTCACAAATGGAACACGGCTAGAATTGAGTATATACAAATTTGAGCTTTTTACCGTTCAGACTAATCTTCAAAAACTCTACTAAATCCCCTGTTTGAGCGAACTAGATCCGGCAGAGAAACAAATTCGGAAGCTCGACGTTGTGGCTAAGATCAAAATCCCAAATCACGGAGATAGGTGGTTGATTGGAGAAGTGATTCACAGTGGTAGGCTTGAGTGGATTTAATCGTGAAAGCGCAAGAGTAGTGCGAGAGTGGCTAGCACAGAAAACCAAATGCCTTGTTTTAATCTCTGGAGTTAATATAACATGTGAGTTGTGCAGAAGACTTGCGTGATTGCGCTGGAAGAAGCGCACTTGGGAAGCTCATTTGTGCAATCAGCTGCGCGTTTGCGCATGAATTTTGCACAATTGGAGATCATTTTTTGCGCTGGGTGTGCGCAAAAGAGTAGCGCGATTGCACTGGAAGAAGCGCACTTGGGAAGCTCGTTTGCGCAAGGTATTGCGCTAATCAGCTGCGCGTTTGCGTATGAATTCTGCGCGATTAGAGATCATTATTTGCACATGGTGTGCGCAGAAGAGTAGCACGATTGCACTGGAAGAAGTGCACTTGGAAATTTCGAGGGCCGAAGAGGCTACGCGTACGCGGAACCAACTATGAGCGAGCGCACACTACTTTCTGATTTCAACTCGCAATCTTGAGCGGGCGCCCACAATTCTTGAGCGAGCGCGCATGAGTTGCTGCCAGAATTCCAAAATACGAAAAAAATTTCTAACAATTATAAAATTAGGCCTCCAAAATTCCCAAAAATGCATTCAAAAATATTAATAATAAAAAAAATTAAGTAATGAACAATAATAAAAAATTAAATCATAAAATAAAAAAAATTAAAATTAAAAAAAATTAAAATAAAAAAACACAAAAATTTTGGGTTGCATACCAAAAAGCGCTTGGTTTAGAGTCGACAGCCCGAATTTCATCGGTCTTAAATCTTCCCTTTCTCTTTCACTCGCCAAATAAATTTCACGAACCGCCTTTTAAATTTCGCTCTCTTTTTGATGGCCTTCTTTGTAGATGAACTTGGCGCTTTCTCCTTCAATGAATCAACTGCAAAATCAGCTCTTGGACAGCTCTCCAACTTCACAATTGGTTCAATTAAGCATAATTCTTCAATGGGTGGATTGGTTGTTTTCCTGAATAAGTTAAAAATCACTCGTTCGCACTCCACACCCATCGACAATTTACACTTTTTGACATCTATTTTGGCATCAGCAGTAGCAAAAAATGGTCTCCCAAAAATAAGTGGAGCACCATGATCTGCTTCAATATCCAAAATCACAAAATCCGCTGGGAAAATGAATTTATCCACCTTGACTAGAGCATCTTCAAAAATACCCAATGGATATGTGATGTTCCGATCTGCCAACTGCAATGAAATCATAGTCGATTTCATCTCTCCCAACTCCAAGACCCTGTAAATATATAATGGCATTAAGTTAATACTGGCCCCTAAATCACAAAGTACATTATTAAAATAAGAAGAGCCAATCGTGCAATGAATAGTAAAACTCCCTGGATCCTTAAGCTTTTGTGGCATCTTTTTTTTTTAGCACCGCACTGCACTCTTCTGTTAGATTCACAAATTCATTCTCTAGCAACCTCCTATTCTTGGACATCACCTCCTTGATGAACTTCGCATAGTTTGGCATGTGTTCCAAAGCATCAGCAAAAGGGATGCTGATGTGAATTTTTTTGAAAATCTCCAAAAATTTGGAGAACTACTCATCTAAAGCTTTCTTCTTGAACTTTTGTGGGTAGGGGAGTGTAGGCTTGTACATTGGTTTCGGCTCAGGTTTAGGCTCCTTCTCTTCGACCTTTACTTTTTTCTCTTAAATAACAGGTTCTTGGACTCCAACTGCTTTCCCACTACTCAATTCTATGGCCTTACAGTTTTCTATGGGATTCACCTCAGTATTTCTTGGGAATTGACTGCGATTATTATCTTTCAGTGCGTTTGCCAACTGCCCAATGCTAGTCTCCATGGATTGAAGTAAAACACCCATGTTGGCCATGTGCGTCTCCAAGCTGTCAAGGTGAGACTCAGCTCTCGCTATTCTCTTACCTGATTCCTGCACAAAAGTACTAACAACATCCTCCAAAGACAACTTACCATCACCCTAATTAGTATTGTTAGCATATGAAAAATTTTCATTATTCCGCAAACTAGGGTGATAAGTATTGGGAACAGGATTACCTCTATAGCCTCTATATCTCGGTAGCCATTAGGATTGATATAATTAATTTCCTCTGGGGGTATGTGATCCTTCAACTCCAGTTGAATCTGCAACATTTATCTTATTTAAAGAAGCTACCTGTGTAGTCAGTGCAGATAATAGGGCAGTGATAGATGTGAGAGGATCCACTGCATACACTCCAGCTGGCTTTTTAACTCCCATACGCTCAGATGACCATTGGAAACTATTGATTGTCATCTGTTCCAGCATATCATAGGCTGAGCGGGGTCCTTTGCAAAAATAGTACCTCCAGAAGCAGAATCCACATTCATCCTTGTAGGCGTATTCAGTCCATTGTAAAACCACTCGATCTGTTCCCAATTTACAAAATTATGGTTAGGACAATGTCTAAGTAATTCTTTTTACCTTTCCCATGCCTCGTAGAGCTGTTCAGAATCCATCTGCCTGAAAGTGCTGATTTTGATCCCCTCCTAAGTAGTAATGCTCCCTAGCGGCAGTGAGTGAAACCAACTCCTTGTTTGATCCCTGAGAGAAAAAAGAAACAAGCGTAAACGAATAATATCCTCAGACACACCATTAATTTTTACCGTATCGGTTATCTCCAAAAAGGTGCATAGGTGTAGGTGAGGATCAGCAGTGGCGCGCCCAATAAATTGTTTATGTTGAACCATGTTGATCAAGCCCGGCTTTAGTTCAAAATTTTTGACATTGATGGTTCCTCGAGCAATTCCAGAATAGTGAGCCTGGATCGTCGGCCTGAAGTGATCTCCTATAGGTGTTGTGAAAATTACTCGCAAGCGTACGAGTGTCAAGTTTTAGTAAAGTGAAAGAGAGAGTGTCGATCCCACAGGGAGTAATTTGAAAATATTCAATACTTGTAATTAAAATAGTCTTAATTTTATCTAGAAAATTAAACTTTAGAGGATTTATGACAAATTAAATAAATAAAGAAGATTGAAAAGCGCGCACAAACACAATCCTTAAAAGATTAACAACCAGAGAAAGATAGTCTAGAGATTTGATTTCACCTGGTCTCGACAATATTCAATCCTAATCAATCTATTTTCATGAATTCATTTCAATTAATAACCAAGAACACATAAATTATACTATTTCCCTCTCCCGAGTATCAAATAGCATGTATCAATTACAGATCGATTACAATATCCTTATTAAAAATCTACTTGTAATGATATGTATAAAACAATGTTCTTTTTTAGGCTCTATTAAAGCTATAAGCTCTCCCGAGTCATATAAAAAATTAACAGTGAAAATTATATCGATCCTATTCTAAATCCCCTTTCCCGAGTACCGGATTCTGAATAAATATAACAAATCAATTTATGGCCAGTAAATTGAAAAGACTTTAAAAACTAGAATCACAATTAATTTAGAAGAACTCAATTCATTAAAATCAAAAAATCATAAATATGTCTTGACCAGGCTAAATCGACCTCTAGACTTAAAAAGTTTAGTTCATACTCAAATTCATAGCAACATAAATCATGTTCAGAAATTCAAACATAATTCAACTCAAAAGAAATAAATAAAATAAAGATACAAAGCCGTAGTCTTTCTTCCGTGTCCGGTCGAAAAGTCTTCGTCTTCGTTCCTAAGCAACTTCCAATCTCGATCGAAACTTCCACGAATTTTCTCTCAAGATTTTTTTGTGTTTTGGCGGCTCCTCTTCTCTCTCTCATAAAAAACCCCTTTTATATCGACATGGAAAAACCCACTCAAAAGCCCAAGAAAAATTAAAACTTTCCTTCTCGATAAAATTTCCAAGTTCAGATTTACGCGAAGCGCGGGCGCTTAAAAATCCAGGAGGGCGCGCATGACTCTCTGTCTCGATTCTTCAATCTCTCACGATGTAAGCGCGATAGCTCTTCTTCAAGCGCTGAAGAGAAGCGCTAATCTTTAAGGCCCAATAAAGAAGCCCATTACTATTTCTTCTTGTCTGATATTCTCTGTACGTTTCTTTTCTTCTTTCTTTTTTTTTTTCTTTTATTTCTTTTAATTCTTTTAATCCTTCTTTTCTCCTTCAATTTCTTCTCTTCAACTACAGTAATTCATTAATTCTCTGCAAGCACAAAAACAACAAAATACCCACATAAATCTGCTCGAAACAAATATTTAACAATTAAAATCATATATAAATTAAGTGTATAAAATACACTTATCAAATACCCCCAAACTTAGACTTTTGCTAGTCCCGAGCAAAACAATTCATATCAAATATCTTCAAAAACTCATTCTCATCAACAACTCACAAGAATAATCAAGAAATATTATGGAGCAATGGTCTCAGCAATGATTTCAAAAAAAAATTCAAATCCAATCATATCACACCTACTAACACTTGAAAATTTTCAATCATAACAAAATAACCGCAAAAATTCACAATCTCCGCAACTCAAGTTCAAAACACCCTTATCCAAATTCAATTCAAACATTCATAGATCATGAGGACTTTTCAAGGTAGCATAGGATCAAATTATAGGATATTGAATCAAATACACTCACAATCAGGTAAATGCGACAAATAATAGTTTGTGCGTGTTTCGATCAAAATTCATAATCATTAAAAGCATCAATCAACAGTCCATAGGCTAAATTCTCGCAACTCTTCTCCACTAGTATATTGGGCAACTGAGACTCGGTCAATAGGACTTAATCAGCTTATAATGTTAGGCCTGGCTCATGGCTACAATTGAAGGATTAAGAATTCAAATAAGGAGTAATTTATAATTTTACTCAAACTCTAATTTCAACTCCTTTTCATTCACAACTTCACACTTTTTCCAATTCATTCTTTCAACTTTCATCTTTTCTAAAATTCTTTTACAATTTTTTCAACACATATTTTTTTCTTTCAACTCTTTTTTTTTCCTTCTACTACCTCTTTTCATCTTTTCAATTCATCCACCACACCATTCCATTTTTCACAAATAACACTAGGAGCATATAACATTTTAGCATTCAAATTACTCCCTTAAAGGTAGGAAATAGTGTTTAGGCTATTCAGGTAGTCAATGTAGGACCTTGAAATAATGATGAATGGGGGTTTAATCACACGTTTACACGCATGTCATTCGATTTTCAATAAGGCTCAAACAAGGTACTAAGGATAACATAAATAATTAGGTAGCTTGAAAGGCTCAAACGAATTCAAAAAAATCGCCTAAATCATTCCTAATCTCAATTTTGCCCGTATTTCGCCTCAAAGAGTGTTTGAACTAGTTCTAGACAAGTCTAAATCCACAATTAAATCATACAAATTTCAATCAGTGCAAAAAAAATAATCATCCGCAGTAAACGATGATTTTCAACTAATTTCAGAATTTTCTCGTACCTCAATGTAATCATATACGTGTAGGCTCAAATGGGCAACTAAGGATAACTTTATTCAATAAAATCAGGCCCAAAAAATTCAAACAATGCCTCAATCATATCTATGTCTGTATGTCTCAAAAATCAGATTCAAGTATTAATCACGGAATATATAGGAAATTGTTCATTCAATTGGTTCCATTTTTTCAAAAATATTTTGTCAGATAGGTGGACAATCATGGATTTCAGTTATAGCACAAAAAATATTTTTCATCACCCATGCATCCAAATCTTTCTCGACTTCATTTAAAACTCAAATCTCAACTAACAAACAACTAAATCAACAAAAATTTATATATGAAGCATACATAATTCAACTAAACAACAAACTTTCAACCTAATCACTAAATCAAAAACTAATTCACCCCCCCAAACTTAATATAATCATTGTCCCTAATGATTAAAAACAATAAAAGAACAAGGGACACGGGACACATACCTTCGATACCAAGCATCAGGACTCGGCGTTATCAAAATTTCTAGTAAAATAATTAGCCACCGCAAGAGCATTTGAGAGGTGATAAGCGCAACATGAATGTCCAAATTAACCTGAAAAGAATACATGCGCACGATTAAAACACAAAAATAAACTCTAAAGCAATATACGACACTTCAAGCATAAAAAAAAATGCTCGCGCGTATGAGATGTGGCTGTAGGACTCGATTGAAGATTGCTTTTATTTTTGCGCAAGTGGAGATGGTTGGCATAAGATGAAGCGTGATTGCTGCACGAATTAGAAGCTAGAGCTGCACGATTGATGATCTTATTTTCACATGGAAAGAGCAGCTGGAATAACACGATCACGCATGGGATTGCTGCTGTGGAGTGCTTGTGTTGTAGGATTGCTAGGAGCTGCTGTGGCTCATGGAGGTGTAGCAGTTGGTATGAGCATTTGGCATGGTGAAGCGCAGATGTTGACGCTCGTTCGCGCAGATGGTTGCAGCTGGAATGATGCGCTGTTGGATCTTTGGCGCATGAGTGAGAGCAGCTAGGATGGCTCGATGCATGGTGCACTGTGAAGGGTTGTTTCCCGCATGGTTGCTGCGCTAACGAGGCGTGCGATGGTGCATAGAAGAGGCGCTAATGGTGTTGCGCTGATGAGGAGTCTGGGACGCATGATGGCGCTATAAGCTGCGCAGTTGGAGAGAAAGAAGGCACGTTAGCGCTATGTCTAGCGCGGATGAGGTGAATGGAAAGCGCTATCGCGCTAGTTAGAGCTTGAGAGGCGCGTTAGCGCATGGTGGGGAGCTATCACGCTTGATGGTGAGTGAGTTGTGCTTGGAAGTGATGCACGATAGTGCTAAGGAAGCGCGTTTGAGCAGCGCGATAGCGCTTAGTGAAGCGCTATTGGTATGGCTTCAGTGCGTAGAGTGTGCGCGGGTGCGGGGGAGTCATAAGCGAGCGTGCACAACCTTCTGATTTCAACTCCCAATCTTTTGCGGGCGCTTAAAAGCTTGCGCGAGCGCGAATGGAACTCTGACAAAAGTTCTCAATTACTGAAAAAAATTAAAAATTTATAATATCATGCCTCCAAAATTATCAATAATAATAAAAAAACAAAAGATTAACCGAAGAACAAAAATAAAATTAAAGCAGAAAATAAATAAAATAAAAATAAATAAAGCAAAACAAAAATTTTGGGTTGCCTCCTAAAAAGCGCTTGGTTTATAGTCGCCAGCCCGACTTTCACCGATGTTAAGTCTTTCCCTTCTCTTTCACACGCCAAATAAATTCCACGAGCCGCCTTTTAAATTTCGCTCTCTTTTTCGTGGACTTATTCTTTGGTAATTTTGGCACTCTCTCCTTCGATGAATCAACCGCAAAATCAGCTCTTTGACAGCTCTCCAACTTCACAACCGGTTCAATTAGACATAATTCTTCGATGGGTGGAGTATGTGCTTTCATGAATAAGTTGAAAATCACCCGTTCACACTCCACACCCATTGACAACTCCCCTTTCATCACTTCAATTTTTGCATCCACCGTGGCCAAGAATGGTCTCCCAAAAATTAGCGGAGCACCATGATCTGCTTCTATATCCAATACCACAAAATCCGCTGGGAAGATGAATTTATCCACCTTGACTAGAACATCTTCAACATTTCCTAGTAGATATTTAATTGTCCGATCCGCCAATTGCAATGAAATCTTAGTCGATTTCATGTCTCCCAACTCCAAGGCCCTGTAAATAGATAATGGCATTAAATTAATATTGGCCCCTAAATCACAAAGTGCATTATTAAAATAAGAAGAGCCAATAAAACAAGGAATAGTAAAACTCCCTGGATCCTTAAGCTTTTGTGGCATCTTGTTTTGAGGAACCGCACTGCACTCTTCCGTTAAATTCACCACCTCGTTCTCTAGCAGTCTTCTCTTATTGGACATCACCTCCTTGATGAACTTTGCATAATTCGGCATTTGCTCCAAGACATCAGCAAAGGGGATATTGATGTGAATTTTCTTGAAAATCTCCAAGAATTTGGAGAACTTCTCATCCAACGCCTTCTTTTTGAATCTCTGCGGGTATGGAAGTGGAGGCGTGTACATCGGTTTTGGCTCAGTTTTAAGCTCATTCTCTTCAATAACAGCTTTTTCAGGCGTCTTGCTCTCAGGTTGGCACTCTTTTTTATCTACTTGCTTCCCACTCCTCAACGTGATAGCATTGCACTGCTCTTTTGGATTTACCTCAGTATTGCTAGGGAACTGGCCTCTGTTATTATTCTTCAGTGCATTCGCCAACTGCCCTATGCTAGTTTCCATGGATTGAAGTACAGCACCCATGTTGGCCATGTGCGTCTCCAAACTATCAAGGCGAGACTCAGTTCTCGCCATCCTCTTACCCGATTCCTCCACAAAAGTACTAACCACATCCTCCAAAGAAGGCTTACTCTCATCCTTGTTTGTATTGAACCCCGGAGGATTCAGCACATTTTTATTGTTAGCATACGAAAAATTTTCATGATTACGCAAGCTAGGATGGTAAGTATAAGGGACAGGGTTACCTCTGTAAGCTCCATAACCTCGGTAGCCATTAGGAGTAATATAGTTAACTTCCTCTACGGCATGTGATCCTTCAACTCCAGTTGAATCTGCAACATGAATCTTATTCAAAGAAGCTACCTGTGTAGTCAGTGAAGATAATTGAGCAGTGATAGACGTGAGAGGATCCACATCATACACTCCAGTTGGCTTCTTTACTCCTATATGCTCAGATGGCCATTGGAAACAATTGACCGTCATCTCCTCCAACATATCATAAGCCTGCACATGGTCCTTAGCAAAAATGGTGCCTCCAGCAGCAGAGCCCACATTCATCCTTGTAGGCGCATTCAGTCCGTTGTAAAACCATTCGATCTGTTCCCAATCTGCAAAATTGTGGTTAGGACAACGTCTAAGTAATTCTTTATACCTTTCCCATGCCTCGTAGAGCTGTTCAGAGTCCATCTGCCTGAAAGTGCTGATCTCGATCTTCAGTTGGGTGGTTTTGGCAGGTGGAAAATATTTTTCAAGAAATTTTTCTGTCATCCCCTCCCAAGTAGTAATGCTTCCAAGCGGCAGTGATTGCAACCAACTTCTGGCTTGATCTCTGAGAGAAAACGGAAACAAGCGTAAGCGAATAATATCCTCAGACACACCATTGATTTTTACCGTATCGTTTATCTCCAAAAAAGTGCGTAGGTGTAGGTGAGGATCAACAGTGATGCTCCCATTAAATTGGTTCGATTGAACCATGTTGATCAAGGCCGGCTTTAGCTCAAAATTGTTGGCATTGATTGTTCCTCGAGCTATTCTAGAGTAGTGAGCCTGGATTATCGGCCTGAAGTGATCTCTGATTGGCACCAGGGGAGCTTGATTTGCTTCTTCTTCAGCCATTCTCTCAATTTCTTCTCTTCTAATTCTTCTTAAAGCGCGTGCAGTGCGCTCGATCTCCGGATCAAAAAGTAATGAATTTGCACTTTGAGATCGTCGCATAGACTACAATTAAAAATAAGAAGAAATTAATTAGTACTTAAAATAAAATAAAATAAAAGCTCTAAATTAAAATCTAGACTAATTGGTAACAAGACTAAAAAATTATCAAAATTTACTCCCCGTCAACGGCGCCAAAAACTTGTTGTGAAAATTACTCGCAAGCATACGAGTGTCAAGTTTTAGTAAAGTGAAAGAGAGAGTGTCGATCCCACAGGGAGTAATTTGAAAATATTCAATACTTGTAATTAAAATATTCTTAATTTTATCTAGAAAATTAAACTTTAGAGGATTTATGACAAATTAAATAAATAAAGAAGATTGAAAAGCGCACACAAACACAATCCTTAAGAGATTAACAATCAGAGAAAGATAGTCTAGAGATTTGATTTCACCTGGTCTCAACAATATTCAATCCTAATTAATCTATTTTCATGAATTCATTTCAATTAATAACCAAGAACACATAAATTATACTATTTCCCTCTCCCGAGTATCAAATAGCATGTATCAATTACAGATATTAAAGCTATAAGCTCTCCCAAGTCATATAAACAATTAACAGTGCAAATTCTATCGATCCTATTCTAAATCCCCTCTCCCGAGTACTGGATTCTGAATAAATATAACAAATCAATTTATGGCCAGTAAATTGAAAAGACTTTAAAAACTAGAATCACAATTAATTTAGAAGAACTCAATTCATTAAAATCAACAATTCATAAATATGTCTTGACCAGGCTACATCGACCTCTAGACTTAAAAAGTTTAGTTCATACTCAAATTCATAGCAACATAAATCATGTTCAGAAATTCAAACATAATTTAACTCAAAAGAAATAAATAAATAAAATAAAGATACAAATCCGTAGTCTTTCTTCCGTGTCCGGTCGAAAAGTCTTCGTCTTCGTTCCTAAGCAACTTCCAATCTCGATCGAAACTTCCACGAATTTTCTCTCAAGATTTTTCTGTGTTTTGGCGGCTCCTCTTCTCTCTCTCATAAAAAAACCCCTTTTATATCGACATGGAAAAACCCACTCAAAAGCCCAAGAAAAATTAAAAATTTCCTTCTCGATAAAATTTCCAAGTTCAGATATACGCGAGGTGCGGGCGCTTAAAAATCCAGGAGGGCGTGCATGACTCTCTATCTCGATTCTTCAATCTCTCACGATGTAAGCGCGATAGCTCTTCTCCAAGCGCTGAAGAGAAGCGCTAATATTTAAGGCCCAATAAAGAAGCCCATTACTATTTCTTCTTGTCTGATCTTCTCTGTACGTTTCTTTTCTTCTTTCTTTTCTTTTCTTTTATTTCTTTTAATTCTTTTAATCCTTCTTTTCTCCTTCAATTTCTTCTCTTCAACTACAACAATTCATTAATTCTCTGCAAGCATAAAAACAACAAAATACCCATATAAATCTGCTCGAAACAAATATTTAACAATTAAAATCATATATAAATTAAGTGTATAAAATACATTTATCAATAGGCACCAGGGGAGCTTGATTTACTTCTACTTCAGCCATGTTCCTTAATTCTTCTTGGCTCGCTCTTCTCAAAACACGTGCAGTTTGTTCGATCTTCGAATGAAAAAGTAAAGAATTTGCACTTTGAGATTGTCGCATAAAATGTAATTAAAAATAAGAAAAAATTAATTAGTAACTTAAAATTTAAAAAAAACTCTAAATTAAAATCTAGACTAATTGGTAACAAGACTAAAAAATAATCAAAATTTACTCCCCGGCAACGGCGCCAAAAACTTATTGTGAAAAATGCTCGCAAGCGTACGTTTGTCAAGTTTTAATATAGTGATAAAATCAAGTATATATCCCACAGGGAGTAAAATAAAAATATTCAGTTCTTGTAATTAAAATAGTCCAAACTTTATCTACAAAATCAATATTTTAGAATTTTGTAGAATACTGCAATAATCAAATGAGTTTTAATAGCACGCACACAACTTTCAGAGATAATCAATCAAAGAAAAATGTTCTAGATGTATAGATTTCACTTGGTTTCAACAACAATCAATCATAATTAATTAATCTTCATGAATTTCAGTAAATTAATAGCCAAGAACACTTAATTTTATTATTTTCCTCTCCCGAGCAAAAAATAATTTTTATCAACTACAATTCAATTCCAATATCTCTATTAAGAATCTACTTACAGTGATCTATCACAAATGAATGTTCTCTTTAAAATCTATGTTAAAATTATACACTCTCCCGAGCTATACAAATAATTAACAGTGTATTTTCTATTGGTCCTATTCAAAATCTCCTCTCCCGAGTGCCAGATTTCAAATAAATATTACAATTCAATTATTGATCAGATAATTGAAAAGACAATCAATTCTAGAAAAACAATTAATCTAGAAAAAAAATTCAATTCAATAAATCAAAAATTCATGAAAGTGTCTACACCAGGTTCCATCCGACCTCTAGACTCTAAAAAATTAGTTTATAATAAAATTCTGAATAAAACAAATCATGTTTATAAATCCAGACATATTCAGAATAAAATAAAAGATAGAAAACAAATCTGTCGTCGACGCCGTAACCGGTCTATCGAGCTCCGTCTTTGTTCTTTAGTTAAAGCTCCAGAATTCCATTCAAAATATTTCACGATCCGCTCTCAATTCTCTCTCTGATGTGTGTTAATGTGTTGTGGCGGCTCTCTTTGTCTGATAAGAAAATTCATTTTTATAGCATCCTACAAAAGCCCACTCAAAAGCCTACTAAAATTAAAACTTTCCTTTCGGACAAAAACTTTAAAACGCTGAAATCTCGGACGGGCGGCCGCTCCAAATTACCACGCGGGCGCGCATAACTCTCTGGAATTTACTTTCTCGCCTTCACAAGAACAGCGCGATAGGTATCGCGCTTTCTCTTTCTCTCTTCAGCACTGAAAAGTAGCGCTAACAACAAAGCCCATTAATAAGCCCATTACTCTTTCTTGTTGACTTCTTCTCCTGACTTCTCTTCTTTCTTCTTTTATTTCTTTTTTTTTATTCTTTTAATTCCTTTCTCCATTTTCTCTTAAATCTCATTTTTCTTCTCTTTTCCAACTTTTTTTTCTTCCTTCCACAATTTTTCAATAATTCCCTACGAGCACAAAAACAATAAAATTCACACATAAATCTGCTCGAAACCAACAATTAAAAATTAAAATCATATATAAATTAAGTGTATAAAATACACTTATGAAGAATATTGAAAATGAGGTTTGTCAAGAATGAAAGGGTGAATTTTGTACATTCTTGACAACTTCACTTTCAATGAGGTATAAAGATAAAGGATTTTGGATAAAATAAGCTGCAGATATAGCACCTCAAAAGGAATAACAAAAGAAACCGAGTGAATCGAAAAGTAATAGTTGTTTCTTATGTGGAGCTAAAAGACTCATGAAAATAAAGTTTTTAAATTTGGTTTGTTTTAAGATTAATTTATCTTTGATGTCTAGACACATATGGTGGATAGATTTTGGTTCTTAAATAAGTATGTCTATGCAGGGATATTATTATTTCTAAAGTTCAAATGATGATGAAAAATTCATCGATGTAAAATGGAAAAATAGTTAAAGTTGAAATAATTGAAAATTTCAGATTATTGTTAAGGCCTGAGTTTTATTTGAATCTGGGCAAATTCGGTTTCTTTTGCTCATTTGGAAATGAAAATTTAGGTTCTTTCATGATTCATAATTGGTTGGCTCAGGATCTTAATATCGTTACAATAATCTATCTTCGGTTGATACCATTGTTTCATTTAATGAGTCCCTGAAATTAAATTTTTAAAAGTTTCAAAGATAAAATACCAGTAAATGAGAATTCAGTTACGTCTTGACATTATGTTATATCTCCAGATGGAGAATAAAGAAACTTATGTATGACAAAATTCTAAATCCTTTAAATTTTGATATTTGTGTTAAATCTATAAATGGAATACAAACATATTAAATGAGATTTGAAGCCGACAAGAATTTGGACGTCTTTGAACTTATAAATACGGATATTTGGGGACTTCCATATGGTTTTTTTGGAATGATCAACAATAACTTATATTGTTCATAGATGATTATTTTAGATATGACTTCTTATATCTCATTTATGGAAAGCACTAATGACTGCAGCATATATCCTTAACAAATTTTGATTAAAGTGATTTCTTAAAGATCTAAGGGGTAAAAGTTTTATGGTCCCACGATTAATTTGATTTTAAGTTAGGAAAATGCTTGGTTTTTGAGGATGTTGAGTTTGTGGGGGGAGATAAAGTTATGAAATTTGTCTTTAAGGAAGAATAATTTAATATTCTCACAGGTGTTATTGACATTGATCAAAATTATATTTTTGACTTTGTTCAAAACACAAATACGGTAAGACAATTTAAGAAAATCTCTCATTCAAGAAATATTCTGAAAGAACAAACTCTTACATTTCAATAACCTTGTCATTATGGAATTCTACTCGAGAGAGAAGAAATGCAATCTTAGGTAATTTGATTGTATTTATAGAAGAGAATAAGGTCGACGCTTGAATGATAGAAAACGATTTTATCATTTTCTGTCATGTCATGCAAATTCTAACTCTCAAAGTGGAATGATGCCAATAACAAGAAGATAAAATCTATGAAACACAATAACATTCGAGATCTTGTCTCATTATCTAAAGTGTGAAATTTATTGGTTCTGAATAGATATTTAAAACCATGAATATTCAAAAGGTAATGTGAGAGATATAAGACTTGTTTTGTCATTCATAGATTTTACACAGTAAGGACATCAAAAGTAAAGGGTCTTTTTCTTTGGTTTCTTTGAATGACTCTTCAGGATTATATTGGCATAGTATTGATTTTTTTTTAATCAATAAATGATATTTTTACATTTCATCATGTGATCATCTCGTTTGGTTTTGAGATGAATTTGGTCGATGATTGTATATATCATAAGGTCTGTGGGAGTATATATATTTTTCTGGTTTTGTATGTGATGATAGCCTACTCGCTAACAACGATATAGATATTTTGCATGACACTAAGAGATTTCTAGCTAAGAATTTTGAGATAAAATATCTTGGTGAATCTTTTATACTGGGTATCTAGATACATTTGGATCGCTCTCGATGTATTCTTGGATTATCACAGAAAAGTTATATCAAGAAAGTTCTAAAGCGATATGAGATGAAAGAGTGTAAAACAGTTGAGACCCATAAGTTTAGGGAAACAATATAGTATCAATCAGTGCCCTAATAATGATTTAAATAAAAGAAATACAAAAGATTCTTTATGACTTAGAAGTATAGAATCTAAAGTATTGCTAAGGTATATACACGTAAAATCTTTATATACGTGACTGGAATGTTGGACAGATATTTAAATAATTAAGGAGTAGACTATTAAAAAATAGTCAATTATGTATTATGGAATTTACACGAAAAAAAAGTAATTTTATGCTCACATATGAGAGGCCAAATCGGTTTTGAGATCATTTGGTATACTGGCTCTGATTTAAGGGATGCCTAGATAGTGTGAAAACTATATTGGACTATTTAAATCTACTGCCAAAAGGTGTCATCTCACAAAAGAGTACTAAAAAGTTACTTGTTATAGACTCTTTTGTCATGAAAGTAGATTTTATAGTGTGTTATAAGATATCCAATCAAGTTTTTGATTATTGAAGTAAGAGTTCAGAGTGAATAATGTCTATAAATCACATCGGTAGAAACTCCATGATTGTGGATCCACTTGCTAAGGGACTATCACCCAAAAGGTTTTGTGTGCACATTATTTGTAAGGGTGTTTTGTCAATTAAAGATATTCAGTTTTATTGGGAGATTGTAATTTTAAATGCTTTTATAGACATGTTTCAGTGATTTGGTTTTTGGTTTATGGATACATATAGAAAGGTTATTTTTGCATAAATAAAGGTTTTTTTGTTTATTCACACTCTGACTCTATTACGGTTGATCTCATTAAAGTTTAAGGGTGGACTAGTTGGAAATAGGCATGTTAAGATCACGTTACATGAAATTTCCATGCTACTCATCCACATCATAATCCATGTCGTTCAGTTATCTGGCATATGTGACTATTAATGGGTCGAGTTACAATAAATGTGACAAAGGCCTCTTTGATCCTATGTTAGTATGATTGATATACCAGATTAGCAGTAGATACATTTTGGTAATGACAACAAAATTGAGCTCAGTTGGTTATTTTTTTCAAACATAATTATAAAGTTTCACATATAGCCCAGTGGAAAATTTTTGGATCATAAATCCAACAATGGGCTTATATGTAAATAATTATGTGTTATAGATTGTCAAATAAAGTTAGCCCATAAAACTGATCTAAATAATGTTTCAGTTTATTTGGGCTTTAATGTATCTAATAGGGTGTGACCTTTAATGTGTAGATACTAGTAGGTTTTTCTATTTGATTGATGGGATTAAATAAAATCCCTAAATATAAACAAAGGGTTATGGACCCCAGATCACACGACGTTGATGTTATTCTATTCTATTCTCATCGATAGTTAGAGAGCGTGAGATAATTAAAGGAACTCTTAAAGCAAATCGTGTTGATCTGGAAGGCCAAACCATGCAGATCTACATCAGTATCAATTGTTGTGAATTAAGGTACACTTCCGATTAAATTTAAAGTTTTAATCTTGATTATTTAACATGATGATTCTTGATTTAAGTGTATATGGATTTTTCCCCAACACCTTCAACTGAGAAACCTGCCACTCCAAAGTCCTGATCTTGCCTCCGGAATAGGTGGCTCTCAGCTCCTTCACCGTCGCTTCCGCATCCATCGCCGCCCTTATCAAGAAAATCTTGAAAACCTCGCTTCCAAACAATATAAAAAAATAAAATTCTATTGGTGGACAAATACTACACGTACACTTAGTAGACTAGATTATATATAAATATAAAACAATAAAGAATAATAATAGTACATTTGATTCCGTGATAGTGTGTATAATAGAAGAAGATGCTTTTGTTGGAAATTTTAATTAAAAATTGGTTTGAATGAAAAATTATGGCTCATGAATGTGGGAGAGTCTTTTGGCTCTCCACATTCTTGAGTTAATTAGAGTCTTTTGGCTCTCCATATTCTTGAGTTTATTGCGAGATTAATTTATTCAATTAAATTTGTATGACTCTTGGTATGATTTTTGAAGCTTATAAATAGTGTGTCTACCTCCTCAATGCACACAATTTTGAAAAACAATTTTGAAAAACAATTTCTACACACAATATTGAAAATCTCATTCAAGTAGTCTCTTGCATTTCATATTGTTAGCTTTTCATTTGGTCTCCTTAATTTTTTGTGATAAAGTAAAGGTACAATTCGAGTTCGTCGGAGTAGTGAATTTGTGTTTAGTTTGCTACTGGTTCAACCGTTATATAATGGGAAACAGACGTTGGTACGTGTTGAACCTCAAACATCTTGTGGAGGAGACGAATCTGTTTTAAAGAAACTATACTCGATACAGGCCTTGGTTTGCTTTACAATTTGCTTATTATTTATCATTTGATTTACTATTTTCTTGTTGCTTAATCAGTTGTTTATTACTGTTCAGTATTTAAGCATTCATTATACTGTTGTATTGTTTCTGATCAATTCGCGTTTAGCATTTTGGCTAACAAACTTAAAACAGATTTTTTGGTACTCATTACGTGATTTGTTTCAGAAATGGCTTATGCTTCAAGTGAGACTACTCATGTTACCCCTATTTTCAAGGTTCCAAATCGTGTCATTCCTCTTGTTGCCCCACATGGTGTTGTCGTTTCTGTTTCAAACAGTCACGGAGAAAAGCTAGAGAAGTTCACTAATGCAGACTTCAAGAGGTGGCAGCATAAAATTCTATTCTACTTGACGACGCTGAACCTGGCTAGATTCCTCTCGGAGGATGCTCCTAAGCTCAAGGAGGGTGAGGGAGATGTTGAATCTGTCAGTGCTTTGGAGGCATGGAATCATTCTGATTTCCTATGCCAAAATTACGTGTTGAACGGATTGGCAGATTCGATCTACAATGTGTATTGCGAAAAGAAAACGGCCAAAGAGCTGTGGGAATCCCTTGACAGAAAGTACAAAATCGAGGATGCTGGGGCCAAGAAGTTTCTTGTAGACCGCTTTCTGGATTTTAAGATGGTGAATTCCAAGCCAGTTATCAGTTAACTTTAGTAATTTAAAGCGATTATGCAAATACGCAAGCGAAAGACTTAAAGCAATAAAAAAAATGCGGTAAATAAGTGTGTAAAGAAATAAAGTAATGAAAGAGATAAGAGATGTTTATAGAAGTTCGACGATAAATCGTCTACGTCTTTCATTCTTGGTTAAGATCTATTAACCAAGGATCCACTAGCACTTCGAAAGCTTCGAACAACAACATGATCACCGCGTCTCTTGGCCTTGATGGCTCCAAGGATAGCCGTACAACTCAACACGATCACCGCACCGATACAACCCGAACACTTGGCCTTAAGGGCTCCAAGAATAGCCTCAACACAATCGAACAATACACTTGGATTCACACTCAAGCGTTTACAATTATAGCACAACACACTTGGCTTCACACTCAAGTGTTTACAACAATAGCACAACCAACTCGCAAACTATTTTTACAAACAACTCTCAATTATTGATTGAGCACTTTGATGGAGAGAAGATTTCTTGCAAATGAGAGAAGAAATGAGTTGGGATGTCTTCAAATGACCTTTGAAAGCCTCTATTTATAGTTGGCAAGGATTTGAATCTGATTTGGGAGCATGAAGCGTGTGTTGGGAAGACAAGGAGTTGACAAAAAGTGTTCGGCGCCGCTGTCCCCTTCCAAAACAGCACTGTGCGAATTTGTGGAAAAATCATTTCTATCAATCTAATCGTTGGATTGGGCTCAAATTTTGAAAGACACCTTCACACATACAAATATTTATTCCGAATGGTGGAGATGGGATTTGGGGACCTCAAACATGTCCAATAATTTTCAAAAGTCACTTCATCATATTTTCGCTTCTTGTTCTGCATGAAAAATTTGAAAAGTTCATATCTCACAATCCATTCGTTGGATTGACCTGAAATTTGGACAAGCTTTATCGCATCATAAACTTGAATCTGACTGGTGGAGATTGGATTGCAATATATGAAACATTCCCGGTTATTTTCTTAAGTTGATTCTTCATGGATTCGTTTCTTGCAGAACTAGGTACTGAGCAGCATATTTGAAAAATTTGTATCTATCAATATTGTTGTTGGATTGATCTGAAATCAGGACATAAGGTTTAAAACATCCTCATCTGAATTATGATTGGTGGAGATTGGATTTCAATGTATATAGAATTCCCCGTAATTTTCGGAAGTTGTTTCTCCATACTTTGGCTTCTTCTTGTCCTTTTCTTCATATCCACATTACAATGTTTCATTCATTCAATGAGTATTACAAGACTTCATAAATACATTTATAGCTTTAAAATAGCTTTCATAATTTATTTTTAAATAAATCTAATCTTCAAAATCTAACTTTAAATGGTTAGTAATAATTAACCGAGTTTTGTGATCATCAAAACATTCCTGAATGAATTATCTTAATGATCATCAGATGCAATTTAATTTCTCCTACCTTTCCATATCTCTCTTTTCAAAAGAGCTACTCTAGTCCATAAAGGTGTACTTGAATCAATCTTTATTCCAATATTTTATCATTATTCCAAGAACTATCAAGATGTTAACTTTTTCATAACTTAAAGTAACGATCATCTTTGAAAGTAAGAATAAAGTTGATGTAGACATAAAACTAGCAGAAATATTCAAATAATAACTGAACAAAAAATTATAAATAAATTAAATATTCTCACAAAAAAAAACCCAAATATGTAATAATAAATTCAAATAAAGGTAGTCCCCGTCTCAAGATACCGGGAACTCCATTAATATTTCTTCTTTGGACAAAATATTCACTTGTAAATGATATCTTGGTGTAGTAATCAAATACTGATCATAAGAACATATCAAATAATAAATCTTCATTTGGGTTGATTTATTATTCATATGTAAAACCGAATAATAATCACATATTTATTACCACAACTGCACATGTAATTCTGTTGAATAATAACCTTCCTTTGGGTCGATTAATTATTCACATAAGTTACATGTACAAAACCTTTTATATTCCAAAACAAATTAATTTTCACAAGAGAGGTCACTTTGGCGACATGTTTCTTCAATCAATTTATCCCAAAATATATATACCTTAACTGCTCCTTTATTCAGATTTAATATTAAAGAAATTGACCCCTTTTATTTAAAAAATAAATTTTAAGTATTTTTGGTCAAAGTAAACCTTTTAACCATTGACTGTATGATCATTGCTGGCTGGCGGGCAAATCAGACAATTAACTGGTCATGGCTAATCTTTTCGGGTTGGATGCCCGTGTATGCAAAATTAATTGACTCATGTATATTGACCCGATAAACTTAATTCGTAGAAAATAATAAATTTAATCAAATAATGAAAACCTCATAAGGGATACCAAAAATTGATAGTAAATAACATGTCAAATAATAATCTTCCTTTGGGCCAATTATTATTCACATGAAAGCCGAATAACTATCACCTTTTACCCTTCTAAAACGCATATGTAGCCATATTATATATTAATATTTCTTTGGGCCGATTAATACTCATAAAAATTACATATACAAATCTTTTTATATTTTAAAATAAAACTTGATCCAAAAAAATATTTGATGGGTTAGAAAAAAATTCCTAAAATCTGAACTTCATTTTTTTTTAATTTTTGAATTTTCAAAAATTCCCAAAAATATGAAAAAAAAAAAACCTAACCCATCTCCTTCCTCATCCTTATTGCTGCCGTCGCCGCCTTTCCTCCGGCCAATCACCTCCGACCCACGAAAGAATATGTAGCGGCGACCACCATTGTACCATCACAGATCCTGATCGTATCTTGATCAACCGATTTAAGCTCTGAAATTTTGAAGCTCGCGACCGACCATGGCAGCGCAGCTTTGGCTTTGAAATTGAAGATTTATGTAACGCTCGGAATTATTTAATTTTGATGCGAAACTATTTAAATCTCACAATCAAAATCTTTGAGCAAATCAAGCCACCTCCGCTGTCTCATATTCAATTCTGACTGTGAAAACAAATATTTCAGACTCTTGTGATCAGAATAGATTTCAAACTGTTCCCCATACAGATAATGTCGCCAAATCTTCAAAGAAAATACAATGGCGGCCAATTCAAGATCATGAATCGGATATTTGGTCTCATGAGGCTTCAACTGTCTCGAGGCATAAGCAATCACATGCCCTCGCTGCATCAAAATACATCCCAATCCTCGATGAGATGCATCACAATGTCTCGGATCAAAATTAAATAATTCCGGGCATTACAATTTATGCGACGTTTTTCGGCCAATAAAAAGTAATGTGAGGCGTATTGATGTGAGCAACAAAACGCCTTATCAATAGCCGTCGGAAAACGGCCGTAGATCAGCCGTTTTGGACCAATTCCAGAGGCCCTCAAACCCTAATTTGAAATTTTTTAATTTACAGGTTTTATTAAAAAAATTTCGACATCGATTTTCTATTTTTGATTAGACCAAATCGAATATAAATTGTATCTCGATGATTTAAGAATGAGTGACTCTGATACCACTTGTTGGGAAAAAAATCCATATAGGGTTCGATGAGTCAAAATAGTACAAAACCAAAAGGTACAACCCCACGACACAGGGTGTCTCACTTCTATCATCTCACCCCGAGCTAACCCAGACGACTCGGTCCGGCTCCTGATCCTCCTGTTTTCAAGTACAGATAAAAACAAAAACAACAGCCGGATAAACTAGTTAGAAATATAATTTCTAAGTAAAAGAGACAGACATACAAATCAAATAAACATCTCATAATGAAATGTATAAACCAATAACAAATCAAAACGAGAATGAATGTTTGCATGACTTCAAAACTCGAGATTATCAAGTCAGATAATTGAAATATCGATCGGTACTCAGTTGGGATCCCGGGGCCAAGTCTTCACGAACAACTCACTGACACACCCATTCGGGTGGATGTCGCTCAACTCAACCCCTAGACTTCAGAGCAACTATAAGAAGTATTCTAGCACTTGGAAAACTCAAAATCCAAGGCCACTTCAATATTGTAAGGCCCGAAAATATTAAATTATTAATTATGAGATTTGAGAATTAAATTCTATATTATGGGCTAATATTGATTTGAGAAGTTATGGAAATGATATATTTAATTTCTGAGCCAAAAATATTTAATTTGAGAATTTACGAATTTTGAGAAATAAATTCCGAGAATTCTTAAATTAAAAGAATAAATATTCGATTTGAATATTTATGAAATTTAAGATTAAATTCCATGTTTCGGGAATTAAATAAGATTAATTTTGAAGATACAACCTGATCAGGGACTGATTTGTAAATATCGAAGTTTGAAGGGCTAAAATGCAATAGGCCGGGATTATTTAATTAATCCAAATTTATTTCATTTTAATTCGTGTATATTTAATTTGGGAATATTTAGAGTTTTGATTTAAATTCTAATATTCCTAAATTATTTTAGATTGAAATTGAATTAAAAATAAGGCCGAGGACTGAATTGCAATTTATGAAGTTTCAGGGACT
Organism: Henckelia pumila; assembly: GCF_033568475.1. Classification (NCBI taxonomy): domain Eukaryota; kingdom Viridiplantae; phylum Streptophyta; class Magnoliopsida; order Lamiales; family Gesneriaceae; genus Henckelia; species Henckelia pumila. Next base: position 93,507,247 of record NC_133120.1, on the reverse strand, counting down.
AAATTGCAATTGATGTATACATATCCAAATTATTATTATAATAAGCAGATTTGTACGTAAATTCTTCAGAATGAATTCAGAATTGAAGAACAGAGCTCGAACCCTCTTCCATTTCTTTTGAATTCTTGATTTTCAAAACCCCGTAACTTTTGATCCGATCGTCCGATTTCGATTTCGAAAAGTGTTCTGGAATCCTTAGAACGAGAGCTTCAAATTGATGTAAGTATTTATTTAATTTGACATGTTTTGAAGATCGAAATACTTCAGAAATCAGCTTTTGATTGTATGATCATGTTCTTTACCAGTTATTTATTCCGATATCGAAAACGAATCGAAGAACTGGTAGCGATTGAACTTGTTATGATTTCCAGCATGTGTTCAATTTGAATAGACCATGATTTTTCTGGTTTTCGATGACTTAAGATTGAAATGAATTGATTGAATACACATATGAGTTGGTTATGAAGTTAGATTGCATTCGATATTTCGTCGGTTATCGATTTTGAATCGCTACGCCATCTATTGATGTTTTAAGACCATTTTTGATAACCGATGATTGAACTGAGATGTTACTGAGGTGTTGTTGATGCTGTAGCAATTTTATTCTTCGATTTCATATTTGTTTTGAAGGCTGAAAACTCATGACTCCGAGTTGTATCGAAGAAAATGAAGAAGGTTGGAAATGATTCGATTGTGACAATATATTGATGATTTTGAACTGAATTTGAAATGAATGAATAAAATGAAGATTGATGTGAATGTTTTGATGCTATGTTTCAGATTTGAAGCGTTCAGAATAGAAGAAATACGAAGGTATAAAACAACATCAATAGTCAGGACTTTGATACTCAAGATTTATGAATCTTGAGTAGTCCGCCAAATCACATACTAGTTATGTTTTATTTTGATTGTGAACTTTTTATTGTTCTTGTTGATCCATAACAGGTAGTGGATCTTTATTTGATTATGATATGATTTGAGAGATGAATTGATTCTATGCCAAGGTCTGAGGCGATCTTATTTTCGAGTTTGAGATGACTACTATAGATGGATATCCATGTCAAGATCGTATATGAATATTGATGGCAATGAAGTGATAAGAATCAATTCTTGGGATAGCGTGCTATAGAAATTCGAAGGATAGACTTGAGAGATTAATTGATATGTTTTGAGTCGATATGATATTGATTTGACTTGTATATGTTTCTTATACTGGGAATTATATTCTCACCGGAGTTTATCCGACGGTTATTTTGTTTTGTATGTGTGCATTACAACAGGTGGGGCAGGAGCTAGTCTGAGATGACGTTGATAGCTCGGGAGCGAGACTTAGCACGTGAGGACTCGGGTTTTAAGTTGAAACTATGATGTAGAATACATCAAACTAGTTCGAAGAAGTTTAGAATTTGAATTCACTTTTTAAAGGTTGAATAGTTGGGTTTTACTTACCTTTATAAGCTATTAGTTTGATGTACGAAATGCATTAATTAATACTTGAGGCTGGTTACAAGTGTATGTGCATATTTTTAGATTTGATAACATGCTTGGAATTGATTTTGATGATGATTCATACCTTGTACCAATGTTTGACAGCAAAAGTGATTCTGCAGATTTTTGAAATAGAGGAGCCCGCTCGATCGGGTGAACTCTACCGATCAAGAGAGGCCCTTAAATTTTAAAACAGAGAATCGAGCATTTTGGGCTAGCTCGATCGGTAGGATTTGACCGATCGAGCGAGGCCAAATTGTGTTCAGACCCGAGAGCATGATTTTTCTTGCTTGCTCGATCGGCTGATTTTGCCCGATCGAGCGAGGCTTTGGAATTTAAAAAAAAATTAGCTCTTGGTTTTATTATTTCTATTGTTTGATTAATTGTTTTATTAATCATTAATTGTCCTAAGATGAGATTAGCAACCCGAGGTCCCCACAACAGGTGGTATCAGAGCGTATGTTTTTGGACTGAGATAGAAGCTGAGCGGGGTAGATTGAGTCACATGCATTTATAGTATTGCATTATTATGCATTACATGAATTTGATGATTCGAAGATTTGATAAATTGCATGTGAACATGATTTACTCTTGAAGTGGAACTACCTGATTTACTGATTTGTAAATTTTCGGATTTCTTATCGATGTTGTATATAAGAATTTCCCCGAGTGATGTAAGCACCCAGAATTGAATAGAACAATGTTCTTTGGGTGACGTAAGCACCCCAGACTGACAGAATTGTATGGTCACACTGAACAGAATAGTATTGCTCAGCTAAAAGAAGTATCTCTGATTGAACAGAACAGAATATCAGCAAATGAATAGATGTTATTGCAGTTAGAAGTTGGCCTGAAGAACTTGATCAGTCGTTCAGATACCTAGAAGATACAGATGAATGACGTATCAGATTGACTGTCTACCAACTTCAAAACCTAACAACCAGCTGATAGATTTTGACGAAGAAATTCTGACATAATAGAGGTATATTCATTTGTTGGTAAGTGCTTAGAACATAGTTTGATTAACGGTTCTTTGCCACAGTAGATAGAGAAGATGAGAAAGAAGAATAGCTAGGAAGAAATTCATCTTCCTAAATTTTCAAGCATACTACGATTCTTGGAATTGTAGATGATGAAGAAGCTCAAGATTGAGTGTTTATTATGGCTTGAATTCAAAGAATATGTTTGAATAAATGTTGTCGACCAAAACATTTTATGAAAGACATAGATAGAGCGAAGAGAATTGAAGCTGAATGATATGTTAGTAGGAAGGAAAATTGTAGATATGTTATAGTGTATGAGATAATCACAATTGGCTACGATTTTTATTCCAAGCCAGATATGAATTGAACGATATGAAAGTAGTTCTTTAACTCTAGCGGACAGATACAGAATTGTTTGTGTCTGAATGCAGAGTATGTTAGAAATTACTAAACTCATTGTGGAGGGAGATATCCAAACAGGCAGTGTAAAGACATTTCAAGCCGATGTGCTAGAATATGTCAGAAGCAAATCAGATTCAGAGAGAAGATTTGAATGAAGTACAGTTCCAGAAATATACAGAGGATCAGAATAAAATTGCACCTGAGAATGAATTTGCAGGTAACAAATTTATTTTGTTTTAACCTGTTTATGATTGGTGCAACAGATATATGATAGCTGAAATCGTATTATATTTTCAGTCTATATCAAAAAGAGAATTTTTGAATTGAACTAAAGAATGGAACTACTTTTTCGATGAAATGAAACTGAACATGACTTTGTTCATATTGAAGATATCTGTTTAGGTTGCAAGATATATGATTATGCAATAACCTATTATAGATTGTTAGAAAATTGATGACAAAAAGCGATTGAATTAGATCAACAAGAACATAATTTGCATATGAATATGAAGACATGTTATGGGATTTAGAAGTAAGATTCTTTGATTTCGGTTTGATATATGATGTTTGATTATAGAAATATTCAAAAATAAGTATATTCAATGCACTAGATATGTTCAAGATCTAAATCAGTATTGGTAGATATACCAATGAATAGAGATGGCAATATGTTCCAGTAAGATTTTGACTTTAGTTTCAGTTGTGAACTGGAATTTTATAGCGACTTGATGAATTGATGAATTGAATGCTTCTTTTGAGGTTTAGAAGATAGATGATATGAAAATCAGTTATAGTTGAGTCTTTTCTTTAATTATGCTGAATCGATTGCATCAATTGGAAATATGATTCTTCAAATGATTGAATATTGATTGGCTCTCATGGCACATTGCTTTCGTATAGAGCCTGTGTTAATTCACTCATTCTGAGTTGTGCGATGCAAGTGATTTGTTTTCACTTTGCAGAGTTTGTTATCCAAAAGATTCAATTTTGGATGACCTTGATTGAGAGATTTTCTCAATCTTGATTTATTTCTTTTGATTTTGAGAATTATTGATCCTTTGATGATATTTCAGCGTATTTTAAGATTGTTGGCTCGTAACTGATAGAAGAATTTGAATATGATCCATGATTTTTGGGTTAGATGATATGAATTGTCGGTATTTGGAGATAGAAATGAGGACTGAAAGAGGCATCCGATGAATTGATTCCAGATTTCTATGTATTCTGGTTTGAATATTCTGACAAATATATCACCAATCAGAATGATTTTTGATTGAAAGTAAGCCAGAACTGTTCAGAAGATGAAAAAAACACAGAAAGTAAACTGAAGCGATGAGAATTCAGTAAAAAAAAAATGCCAGATTGAGATATGAATTGAAGCCTCAAATCAGAATGGATAATTCTTTTGTGACTGATTATTTGATTGTGTTTGATATTTCCGAAAAGAGATATCATAATTTGGAAGAATTTCACAACGATGAAGTCAATATTCATCCAATAAATTGTTTTATCAGAAGATAAAACAAATAGATGCAACAGAATTAGTACGTTTTCGAAGTTAAACGTACAGAGAGTTTCAATTGAAGTTGAAAAGCATTGAATAGATAAGTTCAATGACAAATTAGAAACTCTATAATTTGAAACGAGATCAGGATTGGAAGACTATTTTGCGATACTACCAAGATAAAGCAGTATATATGAAGTAAATAGGTGGTAGTTATAATCAAATTGATGAAAAGTACTGATCGAGATGATTTGTCTGCATGATCAAATCACTGAATCGTGATTAGAATTGTTGTGAGATTGCATTGTAAGCCAAGAAATATTGTTTCAGATTGAGACATAGGGTTTACTATTGAATTATGATACAGACAATCAAAAGATTTTGAGTACGTTTTGATGTAAAAGTACAAGAGATTATCTCTGAATTGAAGAATAGTCAGAGCAGATGAATCGAATTTTGAGAATGAGATATATCTGACATGATACCGATTATCAACAGCTTTGAATACTTTAAAATCTGTGAATACAGCCTGTTATTGTTTTGATTAATAGATAGTCTGAACAGACTAATCAGAATTTCAGAATACACTGTACAAGATGTGATACAGATATGAATAGATATCTGTTAGCTGTTAAGAACATAAGGATATGATGAGATTACAGGAATAATTAAAATCTATTGTCATAATTAAGACTTTAGATTTCTTTGACAGATTGTGGCATCGATTGATTGATTTATGTTCTGAGAATTGGTTATATGTGATTGCATTATACCATTATTCGATTGATGAATTATCTGAGTTGATTTTCCAGATTTTGAGAATATTTTCAGAACTTTAATACCTGATTCGGTATTACTTGATTGATATATTGCCACCTGATGATGATAATTCCTGTAACAGCTATCAAATTGATATCGAGATAATGTTGTGATGATATAATGAGAAGAAATCAGATTTCTTTGGGTTGAAATGATACTACAGAAGTATCCGATATCAGATCAGACATGATTTGTTGACATCAGATCAGATTTGATTTGAGGAACAAAAAGATGATGAATATGAATCTGTAGGACATGAGAAAAGATAAGAAGAATCAGAGTTAGTAATTGAATTATAGATATAACTTTTGAAGCTGAAACTGATTATTTAATTGAAAAAGTTATTCCTGAAACACCATTCAATTCAGAATAGAGAAAGAGCAGAGTTTAATGTACAGATTCAGAATATGAATTTGAATACTAACCTTGAAGCGATGAACAGAATGATAATGTAGACTTGATTTATATTCTATGTTCTACATAGAATGATACAGAGAAAGAATCAATTCGTCACAAAAAGCTGAATTTCACTGAATAAGATGTCAGCCAGCATTGAAGATTTCATTAAAAGAATGTATTTGTTTCAGTTTCATACAATGGATCCGATTTGTTCCTCGTGAATAAGTGAAGGAAGTATCAGTAGATTCTTCCTATGTACTTTAATCCGACGAAGTCAATATTGAAAAGATTCTGAGTTGAGTCGATTATTTGACAAATCCTTGATTGAAGAAAGAAACAGCTCAGAGAGAATTCTTTTCAATTAATTAAAGTACAACTGAATAGATACCAAATACAAGAGAATAGAAGCAGATTCGAAGAAAGAATCTGATAAGAGATAAAGAGATGAGATACGAAGTTCAGAGCTATATAATTGAAGTGAGAATAACTTTAGATAATCATTCAGTCTATCAGATTGAATAGTTCGATTTAATGTGATTTCGAGGACGAAATCATTTCTTAGAGGAGAGGAATTGTAAGGCCCGAAAATATTAAATTATTAATGGAATTTGAGAATTAAATTCCATATTATGGGCTAATATTGAATTGAGAAGTTATGAAAATGACAAATTTAGGCCCCGTTTGGTTACAAAAGCCAGACCAAAAAAGTACTTTTTTAAGTGCTTTTCAGTTAATATAATGTTTGGATGACCAAATAAGTGCTTAAAAAAACACTTTTTTAAGTCAAAAAAACAGCTTTTTCAAAAGCAAAAAATTATAGCTTAAAAAAACACTTATTTTAAAAAATCACTATCAAATCCAAACGGGCTCTTAATTTCTGAGCCGAAAATATTTAATTTGAGAATTTACGGATTTTGAAAATTAAATTTCGAGAATTCTTAAATTAAAAGAATAAATATTCGATTTGAATATTTATGGAATTTAAGATTAAATTCTATGTTTCGGAAATTAAATAAGATTAATTTTGAAGATACAACCTGATCAGGGACTGATTTGCAAATATCGAAGTTTGAAGGACTAAAATGCAAAAGGTCGGGATTATTTAATTAATCCGACTTTATTTAATTTTAATTCGTGTATATTTAATTTGGGAATTTTAGAGTTTCGATTTAAATTCTAATATTCTTAAATTATTTTAGATTGAAATTGAATTAAAAATAAGGCCGAGGACTGAATTGCAATTTATGAAGTTTCAGGGACTAAATTGCAATTTATGTATACATATCCGAATTATTATTATAATAAGCAGATTTGTACGTGTATTCTTCAGAATGAATTCAGAATTGAAGAACAGAGCTCGAACCCTCTTCCATTTCTTTTGAATTCTTGATTTTTAAAACCCCGTAACTTTTGATCCGATCGTCCGATTTCGATTCCGAAAAGTGTTCTGGAATCCTTACAACAAGAGCTTTGAATTGATGTAAGTATTTATTTACTTTGACATGTTTTTAAGATCGAAATACTTCAGAAATCATCTTTTGATTGTATGATCATGTTCTTAACAGTTATTTATTCCGATATCGAAAACGAATCGAAGAACTGGTAGCGATTGAAGTTGTTATGATTTTCAGCATGTGTTCAATTTGAATAGGCCATGATTTTTCCTGTTTTTGATGACTTAATATTGAAATGAACTGATTGAATACACGTATGAGTTGGTTATGAAGTTAGACTGCATTCGATATTTCGTCGGTTATCGATTTTGAATTGCTACACCGTCTATTGATGTTTAAAACCATTTTTGATAACTGATGATTGAACTGAGATGTTATTGAGGTGTTGTTGATGATGTAGCACTTTTATTCTTCTATTTCAGATTTGTTTTGAAGGCTGACAACTCACGACTCCGAGTTGTATCGAAGAAAATGAAGAAGGTTGGAAATGATTCGATTGTGACGATCTATTGATGACTTTGAACTGAATTTGAAATGAATGAATAAAATGAAGATTTATGTGAATGTTTTGATGCTATGTTTCAGATTTGAAGCGTTCAGAACAGAAGAAATACGAAGGTATAAGACGACATCAATAGTCAGGACTTTGATACTAAAGATTTATGAATCTTGAGTAGTCCGCCAAATCACATACTAGTTATGTTTTATTTTGATTGTGAACTTGTTATTGTTCTTGTTGATCCATCACAGGTAGTGGATCTTTATTTGATTATGATATGATTTGAAAATGAATTGATTCTATGCCAAGGTCTGACGCGATCTTATTTTCGAGTCTGAGACGACTACGATAGATGGATATCAATGTTAGATCGTATACGAATCTTGATGGCAATGAAGTGATAAGAATCAATTCTTGGGATAGCGAGCTATATAAATTCGAAGGATAGACTTGAGAGATTAATTGATATGTTTTCGAGTCCATATGATATTGATTTGACTTGTATATGTTTCTTATATTTGGAATTATATTCTCATCGGAGTTTATCCGGCTGTTGTTTTGTTTTATATGTGTGCATTACAACAAGTGGGGCAGGAGCTAGTCTGAGATGACGTTGATAGCTCAGGAGCGAAACTTAGCACGTGAGGACTCAGGTTTTAAGTTGAAACTATGCTGTAGAATACATAAAACTAGTTCGAAGAAGTTTAGAATTTGAATTCACTTTTGAAAGGTTGTATATTTGGGTTTTACTTACCTTTATGAGCTATTAGTTTGATGTACCAAATGCATGAATTAATACTTGAGGCTGATTACAAGTGTATGTGCATGTTTTTAGATTTGATAACATGCTTGGAATTGATTTTGATGATGATTCATACCTTGTGCCAATGTTTGACAGCAAAAGTGATTCTGCAGATTTCTGAAATAGAGGAGCCCGCTCGATCGGGTGAACTCTACCGATCGAGCGAGGCCCTTAAATTTTAAAACATAGAATCGATCATTTTGGGCTCGCTCGATCGGTAGGATTTGACCGATCGAGCGAGACCAAATTTTGTTCAGACTCGAGAGCATGATTTTTCTTGCTCGCTCGATCGGCTAATTTTGCCCGATCGAGCGAGGCTCCGGAATTTTTTTAAAAAAATTATTTTTAGCTCTTGGTTTTATTATTTCTATTTTTTGATTAATTGTTTTATTAATTATTAATTGTCCTAAGATGAGATTAGCAACCCGAGGTCCCCACAAATATAGCTCCCTAAATCGTCTATTTTCATAACAAATCAAATAATCGGCTCAATATGAATGCAAGTGTAAACAGATAAATCAATCAAGTTCACACCATCAAAATAACATGCAGTATGTGATTTTCGGGACTCGAGAATAAGTCGAACTCTAGTATTCAATCCCATTCAATTCAATGTCGTCTTTTACCTTTCAAGTTTGTCGATGATTCAAATCTGAAAATAACAACGAATTTAAATCAATAATCAATTGAATCAAAACGAGTCGAACGGAGAAGTTCAACAATATACCGTCTTCAACTCTCAAATAGATTCAACTCCCAAGTTTGATACAAACCCGAATCTCCAATCCAAATCTAAAAACGAAGAATATACGGAATCGATATCAATCTACCAATACAATCAAACCCGGAAATCAAACCGAAACAAAACACCCGATAGTTCAAAACTCTATTTCGACGGTATAACGGCTATAAACGATCAAACCAAAAATCAACAACATCATCCAACAACTCCAAACAACTCAATCCAACTTCCAAACCAACAAAACAATCAAAATCCAATCAAAATCCAACAACCCCATTTTCGAAATATGCCTCAAAAAATCATATAAAATCCAAACTTCGTTCTTTTTCCGAACCGACTTTGAATACACGATATATGCTAGCTCAAGAACAACATACTCGAAGATTATCAAATTCTGACAATCCAAAAAAAAAAAATCAATGTTCGAGGATCGTAGCAAAACTTACGTCAAAACAAAGCCCTCATTGCGGTGATCGTGAATCTCAACTCAGATCGGAAGTCTGACGATCGTACCGTGTGAATCAGACGGAAGAAAAGCTCAAAAAGTTGATGGCCATGGCTTCTAGACTCAGTACGTACGAATGGGGAAGAAAAAGGAGAGGGTGAAGTGATGGGTGAAGTCAACTTGCTTGATATAATATATAAAATCCAATTTTTGCATTTTAGTCCTCAATTGTTCAAAGTTTGCAAAATAACCCTGCAAAATATCAAAACAGCCCTCAACTATTGAAAACTCTGATTATCTCAATTAAACTCAATTATAATAAAATCGGGGCATTACAGATACGCACTTCGGAATTAAAAAATAGAAAACTGAATCTCAAAAATAAAATAACTCAAGGGTTCGTCTTCCTCAACTAAGTACTAAAACTTAGCCGACAGTATTCATGAATTTTCTAGAAAAATTCATGAAAGAAAATTAAATCTCAGAAAAGAAGAAGAAAAACTTAGCCGCCAATATGTTTCTCACGCTCCAAGCCGTCTGGAATCAATCTTCATAGATACAATTTGGAATATATAAGCCTAATAAAAGACTAGAATCATTAAAAATAGAGTTTCCTAATTTAAAAACTCCTTCCCGAATCTGCACGTCTCGCCCGTTCGATCGGTCAAATGTTGCAGATCGATCGGGAGCAAAAATGTGATCATACTGTTTTGCAAATTCGTTGGCCGATCAATCGGTAAAATATTGCAGATCAATCGGCCAAAAATACTCTTCCTACTGCCTTGGTTCATTAGGCGACGGTCGATCGGTTAGATCTTGCAGATCGATCGGCCACTTTTTTTTAGCAAGCAGCGATTTTGAAAAATTCATATCCAAATATCTAGCTGTTGGATTGAGCTGAAATTTGGACAGTTGCTTCAAAACATTTTGAAATTCATTTTGAAAGGTGGAGAATAGATTTGTATTTTCCTAAATTAAAAATGATTTTTTTACCATTGCTGCTTCATAATTATTCTCTTATCTAGCTCTTTCCTTCCATCTTTAGCACATTTTCTTCACTTTTCCTATATCAAATCACATACAATTATTAGGAACTATAACATGAATTTAATCAATCAAAATACACCTAATTATTACAAATTTACTCAATCAAACATAGGAAAATACCATCAAATCAATACTCTTAATGTTGAGGAGTTTATTCACGTTGTCTTTGATGAAACAGAGGATTCACTCAAAGTGGAACATATTACAGATAAATTTTAGGAGATGCATCTTGACGAGGAGAGTGATTATGATTCCATCATAATCAGATCAATGCAGTCTCCTGAAGCAGAAGTAATTAAGCCAGTAGTTGACACAACCCAACCGATCTTATAACACGCAGTAAACCAAATGCGTCAGTCGAGGGCAAAAAGATTCCTCGAACAGAGATCAATGAATATCAGACTCAATCTCCCGATCCAGCCCATGATCTATCACAAAGAGATAATGAAGATTTTCATAACGAGCTTGGACCAAATCTCAAATGGTCAAAGAAGCATCCTCTGTAATTAGTAATAGAGAATCCCACTGCCCCACTTTGAACTAGAGGACAGATGATCAAAGAATTACTTCCATGCAACATTTATATCACAAATATAACCAAAGAAGATTGATGAAGCATTACAAGATGCTAGTTGGATAGAGGCCATTCAAGAATAATTAAATCAGTTCACCTGAAACTCTGTTTGGACTCTCGTCACTCGACCAACAGCCCAGACTATCATTGGAAAACGCTGGGTATTCAGAAAAAAATTGAATGAAGATGGTACAGTGTCTCGTAACAAGTCCAGATATGTAGCTCAAGGTTATAGGCAGAAAGAGGGCATTGACTGTAGTGACCCGTATCCAAAATTAACGATTAATGAGTAATTAATCATAGGATCATTTTGAGATTAAGTTAAACATGATTAAAGAAATTTCAAATGGATTAATGGAGTTCAGAAATGTATCTAGAACACTAAAAATGGTCGGGAAGGTTCCGAGGGTCTAGAAGGATCGAATGACCCGAACTGAGTTCAGAGGATCCGAACATGGACGAAGCCAGGCTTTGGACGCTCTAAAGGCTTCGGATGCTCCGAAGTGGAGTTCGGACAATCCGAACTTGAACAGGGACACGTGTGTTGGTATCATCGGATGGCTGACATCACGGATGACGTAATATTGAGTTTGGACGATCCGAAGAGCCAGTTCAGACCATCCAAATAGTGTACTGGAAAGGTGCATGGTTGCATGCAATTGGAATGACACGTGGCGGAGATCGGACGATCCGATGAGGCGATCGGATGGTCGGAAGCAGATCGGACACTCCGAAGTCACGATCGGACGGTTCGAACGTGTTCTATAAATATGAGGTCCGAGCCCCTCATTTGGGTATTCTTATTTTAGAGTTGGAGTAAGGAATATATTCTAGCATAGTCAGACATTGTCTGACATAGTATCGGAGTAGTGCTCGTGTAGCAGAGCCGTGCTCAAAGCTGTGCAGTTGCGGGATAATCGCCATCAGCGGGCTGACGACGGACGCAGGTTTAGCTTTGAATTCATAAAAATATTTAGGAGTATTCAATAGCTTAGTTAAGGCTTTTAGAGCTTAAATAATGATGCAAGAGTATTTGCATTGTAAAGTTGATGATAGACTTGAAACCTAGAGTGGGACTGCTAGGAGTTGCCTTATAAAGGTACGTAAGTACTGACAGAGATAGTCAGCGGGTATGCATGCTTATGTGTTGCATTTATGTGTCATATTTGCATGGATTATTATACGGAATTTTCATATCATATTGTCCCTGATCATCTTTTTGAGTTGAGCCATGGAGGGCCGTTCAGCCCTGTTTGGACGGTTGATGTCTAGTGCCCAGTTATCGACGAGTTATGGGTTACCAGCATCTGGGTGACACGGACCACATTCAATAGGAATGAGCAGTCAACCCATGGTTTGCTCCCCAGGTTGTACCACTCATGTCCTAGGCGCCATTACTGAGCATTTGTATACAGTTATCCCAGTTATGGATACCCTATCATTTTCATGCATCATATTTGTATGTTTTACCCGTCCTTTCATATTGAGCTTAGATCTCATGTCCAGTCTTTTCTGTGTATCTAGACACCACATTTGACGGGGCGGGTGTAGGTGCAGGGTTGAGCACCAGGAACTTGGAGTAGCCAGTGACCAGTGAAGACAGCAGTATTAGTTGTATGTTTTTGCCCTTTAGGCTTATTTATTCGATTGGGTTGTATAATCGAATTTGTTTAACCGGTTGTATTCTGCCGGTATGCATTTATTTAAGTCTTCCGCAGCTATTATTTAATGCATGCTTAATTATGCTTTTAACTTTGATTAGGTAGTGGATCCGGGTTGGGTCGCTACATTTATTGGTATCAGAGCATGTATTCAAGATACTTGGGATATAATATTAATTCTTTGGGTTATCCTTATAGGATTGATGAGACCTTGGAAGAGGTGATGATGCGGCGATTAGGTTGCTCGAAGACTATCATCATCGGCAGAAATTTTAAGATTTAGCTTGCGGGATTCCGGCAAATGCGGACAGGAGCGATGGATCGTGTTCGAGCGTTCGAGACTTTTACACATGTGGATCCTAGATTTGGATCAAGTACCGGAAGCCCGAGGATTGGTGGGGACTCACTTGATGCTTGCATCTGCACCATCCTTACCATGATGACACTACTATGAAGATTCTCCAGTCGTAGTTGGAGAGATTGTCATAAAGACCTTCACCAGGGAATGCCTCGAGTGGCTAAGACATGACAGGTTACGAGCGTAAGGTCATTAAATTAATGCAAAATATGGTTTTTCCGGTATGCTTATATCGATGCGTTTGGTAGGCACACGAAAAACTTCATGTTCAAAAGCATGATTTGAATGCAAGAAGAAAGCTGACGGTATATCATGAGCAGAAGAGGTCGACCGACATGCACTGATGCAAAGCATAGCGGGTTAGCTATCACGTGCCATTTATCCAGAGTTATTTGCAGGAGGACATGTAGAGAGACTTGGACGGGAGTACGCTTGCATTGATGCGTGTGTCGATGAGAAACTTCATACTCAAGGAACGAATACTAGTACGATGATTTAAATATTGTATTGTTGTAGTTGTAAATAGTATTTCAGTTGTAATGAATCATTATACTTTTGTTGTATCATTTCAAGTTAATGGTTGTACATTTTCATTGTATTTTAAATACGGTATGTATTACATGGGATTGTAATCAAGGAATTGTACATAACTTGAAATAATGATACGAGTATTATTTGTCATGCAATCCGTGAATAATTTCAAGTGATTTTGATAGGTTTTGAAAGAGTGGGTGCCCGGATAGCCAACTTGTGGCTAAGGGCTTTTATGACTCTATGTATAAACAATCTTTGTTTAATATAATTTACATTTTATAATGGCGTTTTCTTTATCTTCCTTCATATTGTTATATTATGATATACTATTGTTGTTTTGATAAAGACCTTGAATATACTATAGTGTATGTAAGATGTGATAGTACATTGGATGACTATCATGAAACACATCTTATAGTCACTGTATATTCTAAACCGTTCCTAGTCAATTGAGCCGTCCGCAAATAAGGATAAGGATCGCTCGAGATTGAGACTAGCATTTGCGATGCCGAGTACCACGTTTCATTGGTATGGAACATAGAGATGTTCAAAGCATGCAAATGGATATTCATATGATGAATGATCGAACTACCCTATTCGGACTTTTCAAGTGGTTATCACTTATCGAGTGGATAAAGTCCGTGGTTTTGGTTGTACACCATTAGTCCTTACTACTTGAAACATCATTGAGACTCTATATGCTAGTACTGTATTTTGACTCGTTTACCGACTCTATTGGGGTCATCAGGTGTCGGGATTGGGTACAGTTATGACACATATAGGAGTCGATGGTTTGTTGTCAAGGATTCACCACATACTTGCGAGTGTGGATATCCTATGCGATTTGAGGAGATATTAGTGTGATGAATCTCTGGCCAGAGTACATGATGTGTTTTAGGTTACTCGGTTTTCCTAGTAACACATGCGATGTCACTATTTGATCTTCAAGATGTAATGCATAGTTATCGAATCTCGAACGACTCTCGATGCACCAATGGTTGTTGATTCGATCGGGATATATGGATGAAGGGACCGTACTGTACGCTAACCAAAATCTACTGGTTCTTGCAGGCACTATCAGTGATACCTAGGGAATCATGGGGCGATGTTGCTAGGCGCTCTTACCATGATTCGATGGGTAAGTTGGAAATTGTTGTTCCGAGTCACAAGAAGTTGTGAGCCCACGGCTAGCTGTATCCCTGAACCATTGAGAGTCACACAAGTAATGGATTACTAAACCCCGTTGAGATAGTTAAATTTAAAGAGTTAAATTTAATGAAAGAGAAGTTGGACTTCTTGAATAAAAGGAGTGGAATTTCCTAAAATGACATAGGGATGGGCATTTTTGGAAATCACTGAATTTGGATTCAGAAAAATTATCTTGAATTTAAAAGATGCAGAAATGGTTTCTGTGCACATTGGTAAAATCAGTTTATCAATCGGAGTCACGGTGAATTTTATATTAATTTCTATAATAACAGGCTTGTCTTGTTGGGCTTAAGTTATGGATTGTGGGCCCTAAGGAGTTAGTGTCCTAACACAATTATAACTTAATCTAGTCTAGAAATTATATATAAATATGCATGTTATTTTTGAAAAACACACTTGAATTCTCTCTTGGAATTTTCGAATATCACACATATTATTCTAGGGGAATTTTCGAATTCTCCTCTCTCCTTTTTGATGAAATTCAGTCTGTGATTTTTCTGAAAAGTCACTTTCTGAATTGACAGATCAAATCTGTTTATTCTCTACGATAAACATCTGATTGATTTCTAGTGCAATCAATCAGAGGGTTTCTGTTTTCTATTCGTGGACCTGATTCCAGATATTGATCGAGCAAGTCATCAGTTCCCGGGATATACAAGAAGAGCAGATTAAATTCTGTTGGAGTCCATAATCAAGCCATTGCTTGAAGAGGTAAAAATATTTAATTGTGATTTTTATTTTTACTTGCAACAATTTTAATTGTAGGATTTGATACCCACGATATGGAATAGTTCCATATCGCAAATATAAAATTTTTAAACTTCCGCTGCACCGGGTATCAGATCTATGATCTGAAAATAGTTTTCCAACAGTGGTATCAGAGCCAGGTCCTTCTTTGATCAAGCGATTAAAATTAATCGATTGTACAAAATTTTTTGCCTCGGTTTTTTTTAAAACAAAACGAATTTTTGAAATTAAAATTTTAAAGAAAACATGGGCATAACGGGCAGCGATTAGATCGCTGCTCAGGGCAGCGATTGGATCGCTGCCCAGGAGCAGGGCAGCGCACGGTGCTGCCCAAGGCCATGGACAGCGACGAAGCTGCCCACCTCCACGTGGGCAGCCATGTCCCACGTGGAGGCGGGGCTGCCCGGGAATGTCCCGGGCAGTCTGGGAAAATTAAAATTTTAAGAATTTGAAATTTTTGAAATTTTTGTTTTTGGCTTGATCGAAAATTGTTTTTGATTGGTCCACGAGGCGTCGAATCAAATTGTTAGAGTCCGAAATTTTTAAAATTGATTTTTGGATAAATTTGAATTTTTGGAAAATTTATAAATTTTTTCCGTTAAATTAGATTTTATAAAATTAATTATTTTGGTACAATTTATGATAAGATATGATCTTATGAAAGGATAAGATAAAATTTGATTTTATCTTTTTAATTATGATGTCAATGCATGTTATCCAATTATTTAATTATTGAATTAATTATTGGATAAAAGGATGATCGATTGACATGACCAAATTTGTAGGTGTATGTTAGGATATTTACATTTGTTTTTATTGTTGTTGGTTTTTATTAATGAGTTTGGTTTATAGCCCAATTTGAATTGTCATTTGTAATAAAAAGTGGGCCTGGTTTATGGCCCGTTCCCACCCTTAGATATGTATCCCCTACTTGTCATCGACATTTATTGTAAATTTATTAGACTTAGTGGGAGATAAAGATTTGATGACAATGGTGGGCCCAGCAGACGATAAAGACCGAAGAAATGTGAATGGAAGCTCAATGTAATAGGATTTCATTGCATACTTGCATATCACCTAAGATTGGACTTAGACTCGTGATTGGCAATCACGTGTCGATTAGTTATTGGGGTCGATCATCCTTATATAATATATGATATTATTGATGTATGCATGTTTAGACTAAATTTTATGAATCCCGCAAGCATACATATATTGCATGATGAGACAAATTTTCAAAATTAAAATCCCTCATTTTAAATATGATTTAAAATTGATATTAAGATTAATAAAAGGGAATTTAAATATTGTTTAAATGTTCCTACCTTCCATCAACGATCAATGTATGAGATGCTACCCGCGGGCACGGTCCGGCTCATATTATTGGGGGGGCCCGTTCGTCGGAAAGCTGTACATTGGATCGACACATGTTGTAAGTTGGGTGGAACTCCCATGGGATTGACTCATATTATTGGGGATCCACATGGCTACTATCCATCACAACTTAATATTGATGAGTTATCTTGACATGTCACAATAAACGGCGTCATATTATTGGGCCCTTATTGGACATGAGGTAAAAACATGGGGTATGGAGTGTAATTATTAATTTATAATTTCTAAGAATAGTATGTTAAATATATTATTTGAAAAAAATATGTGCAGATAAAAAATGTGAAGAAAAATATTTTTTTAGAGGATGAAAAATCATATTTTAAATAAGTTAAAATTTTTTGTACTCAATATTTCAAGGATTTAAGTAACTTAGATATAAGAATAATTTGTCTGACATAAAAATCGATTTGAGTGTAGTGTTTTTATACTTTTTCTGACGCAATTTTTTACGATTTCATAAGGATTAACATTAATTGATTATATTATCCAAGTATTGTACTGTAGTACAAACATCAACATGAAACTTATTTATAATCATACTTTCTATATCTCGCTTATTTAAACTAAATTTATTTTTATTTCTTTCTCAGTTATATAGTATAGTTTTCTTATTAAATATCATTTGTACTACTCTTTTACAAATTTATCCTTATTAAATTCATAAAATGTATAATTATTTTATTTTATTAAAATTTCACTAAATGACGGCAAAATGAGAAATTTATTTTTCCAAATACTTTTTAATATATATGTGAAAATACACACAAGTTTAAATTAGTAGGACGAAATGAGTATTATTTTTTTTACCTTGGACAAGAAAATATTGATGTTGTTGATTATATTTTTAGTCCCTAAAATTTCAAAAATATTACACAATTAGTCGTCATCATATGTTTTAGAATATCTATTCCTAAAGACTGAAATATCAGAAAGTTTAGTTAGATGATCAAATCTCAAAAAAATAAATGAATGGTTGAATAAAGGATGTGAGTACATTTTCTATATAAATGAAATAGAACCTCAACTTATGACATGATTTCACTTGTCTTGAACACAATGAGCACATGTATGTCTTCATATGAGTGCTTGTTGCGCACGCGCCACTCATGTGATTGGGCAAATATTTTGATTTTTTTTGCACCAAATATCTTTGTGAAATATTAATACATATTTGACCTCTTGATAGTATAATATTTTAAAGGAAAAATAAGCTTTTTGGTCCATTAACTTGTCCATGTTTTGGTTTTGGTCCATTAACTTTTTTGATGTGGGTCTTGATACACTAACTTTGCATTTTCATTGTTTTTTGGTCCAACTGCATACGTGTCAATTTTTTATTGGTCCAAAATAATGATGTGGACCAATCTGAAGCTAACACGTATGCAGTTGGACCAAAAAACACTGAAAATGCAAAGTTAGTGTACCAAAACCCACATCGAAAAAGTTAATGGATCAAAACCCAAAGGGGGTAAATTTACTGAACCAAAAAGCTTATTTTTCCTATTTTAAATTTATTCAACCCATAATACACAATTTTTATAAAGATACAATTATAAAATATATATCAAACAAATTTCATTTTATTAGTTTCTATTTTTATGTTAAAATTATTATTATTAATTAATTAGTTTCTAAAAAAATATTATTACTTTATCTTGTTATCATTATTTTATTAAATTCATTTCGTGTTTTCAACTTTCCATTAAATATGCATTCATAAACAGAATTTAAATTCGTAAAAGTACCAAAATATTGAACTAATTAAAATGATAAATTCAAGCATATTATTTTTTCAATTTTGGACTATATAATTTTGAACCAAAATCTAAAATTTTGGAAAAGATGCATTGCACAATTTGCAATAAAGAATAATAAAAAATGGTTATTTAATGATAAAATTTACTATTAATTCTATATTTTATTAAATAAAATAATATTTATAATTAAATAACTATGAAAAATATTAGTTATTTTATCTTAGTATTAGTTATACAAAAAATATATTTTAATAGCAAAATTTATCATTATACAAACACTTTATTTTTTATTATTTATTGCAAATTATGTAATTCATATTCTCGAAAAATTTAGATTTTGATTTAATACTATATAGTTTTAAATTGAAAAAGTAATATGCTTGAATTTATCATTCTGGTTCAATATTTTAATACTTTTAGATATTTAAATCATTATTTATAAATGTATTTTTCATGGAAAAGTTGTAAACATGAAGTGTTTTTAATAAAATAATGATAGCATGATAAATTAATAATATTTTTGTAGAAACAAATTAATTAATAACAATAAATTTAAAATAAAAATAAAAATTAATAAAATGAAAAATGTTTGATAAATATTTATAATTAATTAAAAATTATGTATTATGGATTGAATAGAAAAAAATTATACTCTCTAAAGATCAAATATGTATTTTTAAAATTTCACAGAGATATTTAATAAAAAAAATCAAAATCAAAATATTTGGGCAGTCGTATGATTATCGCGTGCGGAACAATCACTCATGAAAAGGTACGTGTGCTAATTTTATAAATGATCAGTGTTGAAGATGCCTATTAAAATTTCATATCGAAAAAAATGAACTTTTCAATATTTCACAGGGATATTTGGTGATTTTTTTTTCACCTAAATAGCGAAATAACCCCCACCACCCTCCCTCTTGCTGAAATCAATCACTAATGTGATCTACCCCAGATCATATTCGACAAAAAAACTGAAGTCAAAACACAAGCACAACTCACACGGCTGCTTCAACTATGTGCCAAGCAAACATATTTTGCTGTGATGAACAAAGTGATACCTGATGATCCCTTGAGTTGATAACCAGTATATTCGAAACAATTGTATGCAAACTGCCTCCCTATCTCACCCTAAAATAAAATTTTTTAAAAAAAATGATAGATGTAGAGCATCAATATAAAATTTCACTTTTATCAAATTTCCACATCAACTCAATATCTTCGGCTGCTGGCTGAACCTCCTTGTTGGATTTGACCTGAATGACGAGCCCGGATGTACATTAGATCACCTACCTCTGTCTACCTGCTCTCTTCCGCCAGCTGCCTTACTCGTAGAACTTTTGGATCCTGAAGCACTATATCTCCTCGATGAATCCACTTCATCTGGCAGCGGATGCAGCCCTTGCAGATCAAGTTCACGGACATGGTAGGCGGGCCATTTAGTTCTATCCATTTTCCTAAAGGTAATTGATGTCCTAGCAGAAGAACAAATAAGATTTAGCATGATTGGAAAAAAAGTGATAACAGAAAATATATATGTTTAAAGAATGATACCTTTTTGTGGGAACTGCAGACACAGAGTGTTTAGCCACATCAGCCGCGTTTCCATTGAGAACAAGATTAGACCTTGAGAGGTTTGAAACAGCTGATCAGTTAAGGAAAAAAGCAAACACATTTGTTTATATAAATTAAAGGCTTACCCGACGGGTAGGGGAATAGAAAATGAACCAGCAAACTCGCCAGCACCAACAATTTTCAAGTTTGATCCGAATACATTTTTACACTTACTGAGAAACGAAACTGTACAATATGGTCTGACAAAATCATGATTATCAATATGAGGTGGCATGCAGTCTCCTTCATCATAAATATTGACGATACAGCTGTCAGGAACACAAGACGGAGGTAGAACATGCCACCTAACAAGCCTTTTTATCATAACCTTGAATAGATCAGGTAAAGAATCTACAGTTTCATTCATGAGGATGCCTGGTGGATTACCAACTTTATCCTGTCACCAGCAGAGTAAAATTGAGGGCTGATAAAGTTGTCTTATGGGAGACTAAAAATATTTCTACGGCCAAAGCAACGAGAAGCTTACAGTGGCATAATTGTAACAGCAACCAAATTGGAGTGTTACACGTCCCTTTCCCCGCATCCACTAAGCCAACACGACTGGAAAAGAAATATTATCAATATCCATTGGTTCAAAATGTGCCATCATCCTCCTGTCCATATTTATTATCCTCTTTGATGACAAGGACAACAAAGTTTAAGAAAATATGTTCACAAATTCCATGTCACAATACTAGCCTCAAACAATTGATAAGATTCATATACCATCGATAACTTTAACTTTCAAAAGCAAAAAACTAGGTTAGACTCATCGCCATGAATATAGAAAGCATCACACATAACATGGAAAACACCGTCTACGAAATTAGAAATAAAAAAAAGGGACAGTAAAGGAATAACAAATACATGATATTAATGATTAAAAATCTGAATCAAGTAACTAACCTCATAAGGGAAAATTCACAATCAGATTTCACTCTTGAAGTTGAAAATTCAGTTTCAGCCATTAAAAAACGACCTACTGTATTTTTGTTATAACTATGAAGTTTGCTGACAATGGGCGTCTTTGATTTTTAGTTGTTACCAAGAAGTTTAGAGTAGGCGCATTCTTTTATAATACCAAGTCATTGCAATATTTATCATCTCAATAACCAAATGCGAACAAATATTTAATTTTTAGTTTTCAGCTTTGAAGAGCATCAGAATTGGTTTCATCTTGGTATTTTTTTCAGTTTAATACCAAAACTGAACAAAGGCTTCAAATGAAATGAAACGAAATTAAAAGAAATTACACATGGAATTGCAAGTACACATTTCAGCAATCCAAATTCGCCATTTCTAGACATTCCAGTTACATCCTTTAATACCAAAACTGAACAAAGGCTTCAAATGAAATGAAAATAATTAAAAGAAATTACACATGGAATTGCAAGTACAGTAGTACACATTTCAGCAATCCAAATTCGCCATTTCGAGACATTCCAATTACATCCTTACCAGTGTTTTAAAAGGTGTAGCGTTGGCCTGTAGCGTTTTTGTGTTGTCATAGCGTAGCGTAAATAGCGCAGCGCATAGCGTAAGCTATTCGTGCACACCAATTAATTAATTATAAAACTAAAAATATACTTATATAAGTAAGAATTATCCTTAAATTAATAAATAGTGATATAATTAGCTATTCTTAAACATTACAACACGTTTAAGCCTAACAATCTGCCCAATATTTAAACAAAAATTCAACCAATAATTCCAACAAAATCTACCCAGAAATTAAACCCAACCTCTTCTTTGGATTCTGTTGCTCAGATTTTCGAACAGAGACCACCCACCTCAAAAAAACCCCAAAACCCCAATCTACCTTGAAATTGGATCTAGGGTTCATCTTCACCTCTTAAATCAACTCTGGAAAGTTTCGATTCCCAGCGGTAAGTTTCTTTGGCCTTCGCTTGAGGAAATCTGATTTCTGAATCCCCTTGGACGTGGGGAACGAGCAGATCAAGACTCGCCTTACAACTGGATGTGGGTTCTATCTTTTACGTTAAATAAAATTATTAATGGGCTTCTAATATTTTTGCCCAAATAGCGTGGGCTTTTTGCGGCATAGCCCAATAGCGCACGCTATTTGCGCTAACGCGCTCCGGACGGGCAAATAGCGTGCGCTCTTTGAGCTTTCCGCTAAAGGCTGAGCGCTACGTAGCGCTCAGCCTAGAAATTGCGCTAGGCGCGCTTTTAAAAACACTGATCCTTACATCTGGGGGTGTTCAAGTATGGTTTGGTTCGATTTTTATAACGTTCGAATAAAGGCTTCAAGTGAAATGAAATAAAAAGAAATTATCACATGGAAGTGGAAATTCAAATTTCAGCAATCCAAATTTCCAATTTTGAGCCCTCTCAATTACATCCTTCCATCTGGGGCATTCAAGTACGGCTGGTTTGATTTTTACAAAAGTTCGAACAAAGGCTGCATCATTTATCACATGGAATTGCAAACACAAATTTTACAATTCAAATTCGCAATTTTTAGCCATCTCAATTGCATTCTTTCATCTAGGGTGGTCAAGTATGGTTTGGACCGTTTGGTTCGACTTTTACAACATACAAACAAAGGCCTCATTATTTTGCACATGGAATCGCAAATACGAATTTGAATAATCCAAATTCGCCATTTGGAGCCCTCAATTATATCCTTCCATCTAGGGGTGTTCGTCTAAGGTATGATTTGGTATTATAAGTATTCGAACCAAGACTTCTTATGAAATGAAAAAGTGAAGTAAAAGAAATTATCAGATGGAGATGCAACAACAAATTTCAGGAATCCAAATTCGCCATTCTGAACCCTCCCAATTACATCCTTCCATTTAGGGGTGTTCAAGCATAGTTTGCTTCGATTCATATAAAAGTTCGAACAACGGTTTCATACGAAATGAAAAACAAAATAGAAAATAACCAAACTAAGATTTTGATTTGGTTCGATCATTTCGAAAATGATCTCAAATTCAACAACTTCATTATTGTTAAACATGATTTAAAATGTCTAATCTAATCTAATCTAACTATTATAAATATAAAAATATCAACATGCATACAAATATATAAAAAACTTTAAACATTACAAATTTAACATAAAAAATATAAATCTTCAAAATCAGTTACTTTACTTTCAAAAAACTCCACTAACACATTATAGTTCAATTTATTTAAAAATTAACCAAAAACCAATAAAGCCATGCGGCTAGGTTTGATTTATCAGTTTCTGAACATCCCTCTTCCATCATCCACTAGGTTCAGCCATATAAGGATTCATGACAGGAGTTTGGCCAGGTTGTAGCATTGGATAGCATGGAAAATGTAGTAAGAAAAAAATATTTTGAAATTGGGAAGCATTGGGTAAATTCTAAAAAGGGTTGACCCCGAAAGGGACCCCATTCCACATGAGTCAGAGGCCCATTGGCTCATGCGGAGGGTAAATCGAGGGATGTGCACGAGCGGCAGGGACCTGAAGGAGGGAGCACATGGCCCAATCCCCAGAGCATACCCCCACAATATTTCAGCAGGGAATATGCTCCACACGAGGATCAAACCCGCAACGCTGGGGAATTTCTTCCCACGTCACCTCAGGCCTTACCAACTCGCCTATGCCCCTGTGGGCAACATTGGGTAAATTATTAACATCAGGAGTTGTCAAAAGCACGCGTTCAGTGCACTCCAAGCGCTTCCACGAAAAGCCCGCTTTCGTGCAGTTTGCCACAAAAAACAGATTTTTTTTTGTTTAATAAAATCTGACGAAGGACAAATCACCCATTGAAGTATGATTTCTCCTCTATTTATTTATTAAAAAAAAGAGCAAAGCGTAAAATCAAATTGCCTCTGCCTAACGTCACCTCTGCCCTTTGCCCTCCATTTTACTGTATGATACTTGGAAGATGAGAATGATGATGATTTTAACATTTGATACAACATGTTTCGTATTTTTTAAAAAAAATTATTTTATTTTTATCTTTTTTGAATATTTTAGTTGTGATTTATGAATGATGGTAGGCCGTGACGGGGTCAGTGACCCCCTACCGCCTCGACCAACTAGGCTATTGAATTAGTTAAACTAACTTTTATAGATAATTATATATAATCATTACTCATGCAATATATCCATAAATTAAATGATGTTTATGCATGTATAAGCTTCAAAGAATATAACACAATTTATACAAATAATAAATATATAAATGCAACTAACAAGATAATTAATAAATATTCATCACCATATTAATACTAAAAAAGTATTATACTAATACCTAACCTAGTGGGCGGCGGTGGCGGTTTGAGGCATGGAAGTGGGTAAGAGCTTGCGAAACTATTGGGTGAATGTGTTGGACTTGGACCTGGATATTATGTTTGAAAAGCTAGGATTTTTTAATTTTTCAATTTTGTTGACCAACTCTTTGACTTCCTAATCACCTGCCTCAGCTGCATATCTGCCCGCCTCAGCCACCTCGCCCGCCTTCGACCAACTACGGCCACCTCCTTAACCACATTAGGCAAAAGCAATGTGGCCGAGGACCGCCTAACGCCTAGGCACCGGCTCGGCTGCCTTTTAGATCACTGATTTTAGTCGTTGCGCTTTATTGGGGCCTAGGTGTCTGCCTCGGCTGCCATTTACAACACTGATTTTATTTATCGCGCTCTATTTCCCTAAATTGAGCGCTTCGCTGTGCGTTTTAAGCCTCAAGACACCTGAGTGCTTTAATGCGCCTTTGATTATTATGATGAATTATGATCACCAGATTTAAAGGTGTCAAAATAAGTTGGTGTTTATCCCCAAAATTTTAGAAGGCACGGCAAAGATTATGCTAGGAAAAAGTTACAACTTCGTGAATCGTGATGACAAAAGAACAAGAAGCTATCAAGTTTGTAAAACAAGGCTTTAATCTAAATACGCAATTCAACTTATATTTCTCGGTGATGGTGGATTCCGGGCAAGTTGGCTCGATAAATTATTTCAACCTGAATCAGTATGATCTCGAGTAGGATAATGATGCTATGGCCTATGGGTTAGGAGCAAGATTTCACTGCAACACAGTATTTGAAAGAATCTGATTGCCTTACCTTAAAAAATTCACAAAATATGATCCAGGTTGTACCTTTTAGAGTGTAAGATCAATCTAGTTCCTGAGAATCATGAGTATGACTAATAACCAAAAGGCTAAGGCGCCTATTATTTTCATAACTCAAGGGCTAAATTGCAAGTTTGTGAAATCACAGCAACACATCACCAAAGATGATTCATCCAACTCTTTCCATGTAGAAAAATAAATTAAGTCCACAACTTGTTTGATTTTCCCGGCGGCCAAATCTATAGAAAAAGTTCTTAAACTTCTAATTTTGTTTGTTATATATAGCTAGGATTTCAAGAGACCTAGATCAGTATATCTTAGGTGGCAAAGGACCGTGAAGCATGAAAATAAGGGCCACAACATGAAAAGGATCATTACTCTCAAACAAACACACAAAATCAGAAAAGAATGCATAAAATTGGTCAAATCCAGTCAATCAAAAAACTTTAAGGATAAAGGAAGTGAAAAGCATATACTATTTTGCATCACCAAACTTCTAGAATGTTGATGAACTATATGTCAAGCTCACCTTTCATCTTATTATTCCTTCCCATCTCTTGAAGCTGTTCAACATATCGAACAATCCGTTTCTGCTCTGCAGCACTGAAAACTCCAGTATGTAACTCCAGCCCATCTAGTATATTTACCGTTTTCCCATTGATCCTTTCCAGACATATGAAATCCTTCTTCCTCTTCACATTGCCAAAGCGAATGTGTTCTCTCTGATCCCTTGACAATTCCACCTTCGGCTTTGCTTCCTTCGGTGAAGTTCCATCCCTTGTAAAATCGTTGGCATTGGTAAACTTATTAATCTGCTTGTCCTCTTCGTCTTCCTCAAGCTCAGCTTCCTGAGCCATATCAGCCCGAGACTTTTTATCATCCCAAGACCGTTTCACCAAAGGGCTTTGAGCCACATCAACCCAAGACTTCTTCACTGAAAGGACTCGTGAGAGGTGCAGGCTGGAGAAAGTCTCTAGTTGATGACTCTTCCACTGCATGTTTTGACAACCCATCGGTCTCATTTTTCCAAATGCCCAATGAAAAAGTTTCTGCGCAATCATTATCATCCACACTATCTTTCCTACTTCGAGTCGAATGGGTACTACAAGTACCCTGATGTTCCAAGCAACGATGATGATCCACGATAACAGGAGTCGAAACAGTGACATCAGCTCCTGTTTTCAAGAGATCCGGTATTTCAAAATTAGTACATTAACAAATGAATAAATCAAAGTGTGAAGGGGTATTATGCGATGACAGGATCAACAGAAAATTTTAAAAGATAAGCAGTTGGATTTTGTTTTAAACTCCATATCTTCCATTGCCTTGTTAAGTCATAAATCTACAACAGAAAAGCTTAAGAGCAAATACATTAATGAAATTACCAGTGCAGATCCGATCGCCGATTCGTGGACGCCACTTGAAATGAGAAGGAGTTTTAGTTTTGGTATCAAGACGGGGCTGTTTGTACCGATTACAAAATGATCTGAAAGGGTAGTTTCTGTTGCCGCAGCCATTGCACTCCCAGTCCCCTTCTCTTCCACCTCGGCCGCCGCAGCTTCTGCCTCCTGCTTGTCTACCCATCCTTGTTATCTAACCTAAAATTTTCCCACTCCTTTTCTAATTGCATTGATTTGTTATTAAAAGTAAAAGTCATAAAATCCCCAAATAAATATTAATAAGTTACTGCTCCCCGGTTTTGCGAGTGTAACACATTTCACCCTTCTCATATACAAATACGTATATATTTATACTTTTTCATATATGTTTTTGTTCTGTTTTTTTTTTTAACATAAGGTTTAACATGTAATTAATTTTTTTTACGCATAGTGTTTTATGCTATTTAGAATTTTTCACAAGGGATGTTGATGCAAAAGCCCTTATAAAAAGATTGAAAATTGAGTTCAATTTAAGATAATAGACATCCCCAAAATTTGATTTAAGAAAATAGACCTGTGATTGCAAATATCAATTTTGTCATTACTTACAATTTGAACCAATACGTGCACCAATTGGCCCAATTTCATTTTTAAAAAATAAGAAAATTAAAATAAAACAAAAACAAAACTAATTCAAATAGTATTTATATAAAAATTCAATAAAAATAAAAGATCATAAATCATATTATATACATGCATATGTTGATACAGAAGCAAGTATGTGCCTAGCAAGTAAACATATACTCTCAAATCATTATTGGAAGAAATATGAAAAATAATTAAAAGTTCGATTAGGAGATGAATCAATTATTATGTTTGATACAGTAGCACAAAAATTAAGAATAGAAATACAAGAA